>NW_027454317.1:0-86663 GCF_040206685.1 Ascaphus truei
CAACCCTAACTCTTCTCTGATTGGTTAGTACCCAAATGAGTCACATACCTAAATTTTCGTATTCCCCTATAACCCTGGGCCAAACAAAAATAGAAAAATAATCCTAAGTGTCAACCCTAACTTTCAACCCTAACTTTCAACCCTAACTTTCAACCCTAACTTTCAACCCTAACTCTTCTCTGATTGGTTAGTACCCAAATGAGTCACATACCTAAATTTTCGTATTCCCCTATAACCCTGGGCCAAACAAAAATCGAAAAATAATCCTAACTTTCAACCCTAACTTTCAACCCTAACTTTCAACCCTAACTTTCAACCCTAACTCTTCTCTGATTGGTTAGTACCCAAATGAGTCACATACCTACATTTTCGTATTCCCCTATAACCCTGGGCCAAACAAAAATAGAAAAATAATCCTAACTTTCAACCCTAACTTTCAACCCTAACTTTCAACCCTAACTTTCAACCCTAACTCTTCTCTGATTGGTTAGTACCCAAATGAGTCACATACCTAAATTTTCGTATTCCCCTATAACCCTGGGCCAAACAAAAATAGAAAAATAATCCTAACTGTCAACCCTAACTTTCAACCCTAACTTTCAACCCTAACTTTCAACCCTAACTTTCAACCCTAACTCTT
This sequence comes from Ascaphus truei, assembly GCF_040206685.1. Lineage (NCBI taxonomy): Eukaryota > Metazoa > Chordata > Amphibia > Anura > Ascaphidae > Ascaphus > Ascaphus truei. The sequence continues at coordinate 641 of NW_027454317.1, forward strand.
CTCTGATTGGTTAGTACCCAAATGAGTCACATACCTAAATTTTCGTATTCCCCTATAACCCTGGGCCAAACAAAAATAGAAAAATAATCCTAAGTGTCAACCCTAACTTTCAACCCTAACTTTCAACCCTAACTTTCAACCCTAACTCTTCTCTGATTGGTTAGTACCCAAATGAGTCACATACCTAAATTTTCGTATTCCCCTATAACCCTGGGCCAAACAAAAATAGAAAAATAATCCTAACTTTCAACCCTAACTTTCAACCCTAACTTTCAACCCTAACTTTCAACCCTAACTCTTCTCTGATTGGTTAGTACCCAAATGAGTCACATACCTAAATTTTCGTATTCCCCTATAACCCTAACCCTAACCCTAACCCTAACCCTAATAACCCTAACCCTAACCCTAACCCTAACCCTAATAACCCTAACCCTAACCCTAACCCTAACCCTAATAACCCTAACCCTAACCCTAACCCTAACCCTAATAACCCTAACCCTAACCCTAACCCTAATTTTCGTATTCCCCTATAACCCTAACCCTAACCCTAACCCTAACCCTAACCCTAACTTTCAACCCTAACTTTCAACCCTAACTTTCAACCCTAACTTTCAACCCTAACTTTCAACCCTAACTCTTCTCTGATTGGTTAGTACCCAAATGAGTCACATACCTAAATTTTCGTATTCCCCTATAACCCTGGGCCAAACAAAAATAGAAAAATAATCCTAACTTTCAACCCTAACTTTCAACCCTAACTTTCAACCCTAACTTTCAACCCTAACTCTTCTCTGATTGGTTAGTACCCAAATGAGTCACATACCTAAATTTTCGTATTCCCCTATAACCCTGGGCCAAACAAAAATAGAAAAATAATCCTAAGTGTCAACCCTAACTTTCAACCCTAACTTTCAACCCTAACTTTCAACCCTAACTCTTCTCTGATTGGTTAGTACCCAAATGAGTCACATACCTAAATTTTCGTATTCCCCTATAACCCTGGGCCAAACAAAAATAGAAAAATAATCCTAACTTTCAACCCTAACTTTCAACCCTAACTTTCAACCCTAACTTTCAACCCTAACTTTCAACCCTAACTTTCAACCCTAACTCTTCTCTGATTGGTTAGTACCCAAATGAGTCACATACCTAAATTTTCGTATTCCCCTATAACCCTAACCCTAACCCTAACCCTAACCCTAACCCAAAAATAGAAAAATAATCCTAAGTGTCAACCCTAACTTTCAACCCTAACTTTCAACCCTAACTTTCAACCCTAACTTTCAACCCTAACTCTTCTCTGATTGGTTAGTACCCAAATGAGTCACATACCTAAATTTTCGTATTCCCCTATAACCCTAACCCTAACCCTAACCCTAACTCTTCTCTGATTGGTTAGTACCCAAATGAGTCACATACCTAAATTTTCGTATTCCCCTATAACCCTAACCCTAACCCTAACCCTAATACCCTAACCCTTTCAACCCTAACTTTCAACCCTAACTTTCAACCCTAACTTTCAACCCTAACTCTTCTCTGATTGGTTAGTACCCAAATGAGTCACATACCTAAATTTTCGTATTCCCCTATAACCCTGGGCCAAACAAAAATAGAAAAATAATCCTAAGTGTCAACCCTAACTTTCAACCCTAACTTTCAACCCTAACTTTCAACCCTAACTTTCAACCCTAACTTTCAACCCTAACTCTTCTCTGATTGGTTAGTACCCAAATGAGTGACATACCTAAATTTTCGTATTCCCCTATAACCCTGGGCCAAACAAAAATAGAAAAATAATCCTAAGTGTCAACCCTAACTTTCAACCCTAACTTTCAACCCTAACTTTCAACCCTAACTCTTCTCTGATTGGTTAGTACCCAAATGAGTCACATACCTAAATTTTCGTATTCCCCTATAACCCTAACCCTAACCCTAACCCTAACCCTAACCCTGGGCCAAACAAAAATAGAAAAATAATCCTAACTTTCAACCCTAACTTTCAACCCTAACTTTCAACCCTAACTTTCAACCCTAACTCTTCTCTGATTGGTTAGTACCCAAATGAGTCACATACCTAAATTTTCGTATTCCCCTATAACCCTGGGCCAAACAAAAATAGAAAAATAATCCTAAGTGTCAACCCTAACTTTCAACCCTAACTTTCAACCCTAACTTTCAACCCTAACTTTCAACCCTAACTTTCAACCCTAACTCTTCTCTGATTGGTTAGTACCCAAATGAGTCACATACCTAAATTTTCGTATTCCCCTATAACCCTAACCCTAACCCTAACCCTAACCCTAACCCTGGGCCAAACAAAAATAGAAAAATAATCCTAAGTGTCAACCCTAACTTTCAACCCTAACTTTCAACCCTAACTTTCAACCCTAACTTTCAACCCTAACTTTCAACCCTAACTCTTCTCTGATTGGTTAGTACCCAAATGAGTCACATACCTAAATTTTCGTATTCCCCTATAACCCTGGGCCAAACAAAAATAGAAAAATAATCCTAACTTTCAACCCTAACTTTCAACCCTAACTTTCAACCCTAACTCTTCTCTGATTGGTTAGTACCCAAATGAGTCACATACCTAAATTTTCGTATTCCCCTATAACCCTAACCCTAACCCTAACCCTAACCCTAACCCTAACCCAAATAGAAAAATAATCCTAAGTGTCAACCCTAACTTTCAACCCTAACTTTCAACCCTAACTTTCAACCCTAACTTTCAACCCTAACTCTTCTCTGATTGGTTAGTACCCAAATGAGTCACATACCTAAATTTTCGTATTCCCCTATAACCCTGGGCCAAACAAAAATAGAAAAATAATCCTAAGTGTCAACCCTAACTTTCAACCCTAACTTTCAACCCTAACTCTTCTCTGATTGGTTAGTACCCAAATGAGTCACATACCTAAATTTTCGTATTCCCCTATAACCCTGGGCCAAACAAAAATAGAAAAATAATCCTAAGTGTCAACCCTAACTTTCAACCCTAACTTTCAACCCTAACTTTCAACCCTAACTTTCAACCCTAACTCTTCTCTGATTGGTTAGTACCCAAATGAGTCACATACCTAAATTTTCGTATTCCCCTATAACCCTGGGCCAAACAAAAATAGAAAAATAATCCTAAGTGTCAACCCTAACTTTCAACCCTAACTTTCAACCCTAACTTTCAACCCTAACTCTTCTCTGATTGGTTAGTACCCAAATGAGTCACATACCTAAATTTTCGTATTCTCCTATAACCCTGGGCCAAACAAAAATAGAAAAATAATCCTAAGTGTCAACCCTAACTTTCAACCCTAACTTTCAACCCTAACTTTCAACCCTAACTCTTCTCTGATGGGTTAGTACCCAAATGAGTCACATACCTAAATTTTCGTATTCCCCTATAACCCTGGGCCAAACAAAAATAGAAAAATAATCCTAAGTGTCAACCCTAACTTTCAACCCTAACTTTCAACCCTAACTTTCAACCCTAACTCTTCTCTGATTGGTTAGTACCCAAATGAGTCACATACCTAAATTTTCGTATTCCCCTATAACCCTGGGCCAAACAAAAATAGAAAAATAATCTTAAGTGTCAACCCTAACTTTCAACCCTAACTTTCAACCCTAACTTTCAACCCTAACTTTCAACCCTAACTCTTCTCTGATTGGTTAGTACCCAAATGAGTCACATACCTAAATTTTCGTATTCCCCTATAACCCTGGGCCAAACAAAAATAGAAAAATAATCCTAAGTGTCAACCCTAACTTTCAACCCTAACTTTCAACCCTAACTTTCAACCCTAACTTTCAACCCTAACTTTCAACCCTAACTCTTCTCTGATTGGTTAGTACCCAAATGAGTCACATACCTAAATTTTCGTATTCCCCTATAACCCTGGGCCAAACAAAAATAGAAAAATAATCCTAAGTGTCAACCCTAACTTTCAACCCTAACTTTCAACCCTAACTTTCAACCCTAACTCTTCTCTGATTGGTTAGTACCCAAATGAGTCACATACCTAAATTTTCGTATTCCCCTATAACCCTAACCCTAACCCTAACCCTAACCCTAAATTTTCGTATACCCCTATAACCCTGGGCCAAACAAAAATAGAAAAATAATCCTAAGTGTCAACCCTAACTTTCAACCCTAACTTTCAACCCTAACTTTCAACCCTAACTCTTCTCTGATTGGTTAGTACCCAAATGAGTCACATACCTAAATTTTCGTATTCCCCTATAACCCTGGGCCAAACAAAAATAGAAAAATAATCCTAACTTTCAACCCTAACTTTCAACCCTAACTTTCAACCCTAACTCTTCTCTGATTGGTTAGTACCCAAATGAGTCACATACCTAAATTTTCGTATTCCCCTATAACCCTGGGCCAAACAAAAATAGAAAAATAATCCTAACTTTCAACCCTAACTTTCAACCCTAACTTTCAACCCTAACTTTCAACCCTAACTTTCAACCCTAACTCTTCTCTGATTGGTTAGTACCCAAATGAGTCACATACCTAAATTTTCGTATTCCCCTATAACCCTGGGCCAAACAAAAATAGAAAAATAATCCTAAGTGTCAACCCTAACTTTCAACCCTAACTTTCAACCCTAACTTTCAACCCTAACTCTTCTCTGATTGGTTAGTACCCAAATGAGTCACATACCTAATTTTTCGTATTCCCCTATAACCCTGGGCCAAACAAAAATAGAAAAATAATCCTAAGTGTCAACCCTAACTTTCAACCCTAACTTTCAACCCTAACTTTCAACCCTAACTTTCAACCCTAACTCTTCTCTGATTGGTTAGTACCCAAATGAGTCACATACCTAAATTTTCGTATTCCCCTATAACCCTGGGCCAAACAAAAATAGAAAAATAATCCTAAGTGTCAACCCTAACTTTCAACCCTAACTTTCAACCCTAACTTTCAACCCTAACTTTCAACCCTAACTTTCAACCCTAACTCTTCTCTGATTGGTTAGTACCCAAATGAGTCACATACCTAAATGTTCGTATTCCCCTATAACCCTGGGCCAAACAAAAATAGAAAAATAATCCTAAGTGTCAACCCTAACTTTCAACCCTAACTTTCAACCCTAACTTTCAACCCTAACTTTCAACCCTAACTCTTCTCTGATTGGTTAGTACCCAAATGAGTCACATACCTAAATTTTCGTATTCCCCTATAACCCTAACCCTAACCCTAACTTTCAACCCTAACTTTCAACCCTAACTTTCAACCCTAACTCTTCTCTGATTGGTTAGTACCCAAATGAGTCACATACCTAAATTTTCGTATTCCCCTATAACCCTGGGCCAAACAAAAATAGAAAAATAATCCTAACTTTCAACCCTAACTTTCAACCCTAACTTTCAACCCTAACTTTCAACCCTAACTCTTCTCTGATTGGTTAGTACCCAAATGAGTCACATACCTAAATTTTCGTATTCCCCTATAACCCTGGGCCAAACAAAAATAGAAAAATAATCCTAAGTGTCAACCCTAACTTTCAACCCTAACTTTCAAACCTAACTTTCAACCCTAACTTTCAACCCTAACTTTCAACCCTAACTTTCAACCCTAACTCTTCTCTGATTGGTTAGTACCCAAATGAGTCACATACCTAAATTTTCATATTCCCCTATAACCCTGGGCCAAACAAAAATAGAAAAATAATCCTAACTTTCAACCCTAACTTTCAACCCTAACTTTCAACCCTAACTCTTCTCTGATTGGTTAGTACCCAAATGAGTCACATACCTAAATTTTCGTATTCCCCTATAACCCTGGGCCAAACAAAAATAGAAAAATAATCCTAACTTTCAACCCTAACTTTCAACCCTAACTTTCAACCCTAACTCTTCTCTGATTGGTTAGTACCCAAATGAGTCACATACCTAAATTTTCGTATTCCCCTATAACCCTGGGCCAAACAAAAATAGAAAAATAATCCTAAGTGTCAACCCTAACTTTCAACCCTAACTTTCAACCCTAACTTTCAACCCTAACTTTCAACCCTAACTCTTCTCTGATTGGTTAGTACCCAAATGAGTCACATACCTAAATTTTCGTATTCCCCTATAACCCTGGGCCAAACAAAAATAGAAAAATAATCCTAACTTTCAACCCTAACTTTCAACCCTAACTTTCAACCCTAACTCTTCTCTGATTGGTTAGTACCCAAATGAGTCACATACCTAAATTTTCGTATTCCCCTATAACCCTGGGCCAAACAAAAATCGAAAAATAATCCTAACTTTCAACCCTAACTTTCAACCCTAACTTTCAACCCTAACTTTCAACCCTAACTCTTCTCTGATTGGTTAGTACCCAAATGAGTCACATACCTACATTTTCGTATTCCCCTATAACCCTGGGCCAAACAAAAATAGAAAAATAATCCTAACTTTCAACCCTAACTTTGAACCCTAACTTTCAACCCTAACTTTCAACCCTAACTCTTCTCTGATTGGTTAGTACCCAAATGAGTCACATACCTAAATTTTCGTATTCCCCTATAACCCTGGGCCAAACAAAAATAGAAAAATAATCCTAAGTGTCAACCCTAACTTTCAACCCTAACTTTCAACCCTAACTTTCAACCCTAACTTTCAACCCTAACTCTTCTCTGATTGGTTAGTACCCAAATGAGTCACATACCTAAATTTTCGTATTCCCCTATAACCCTGGGCCAAACAAAAATAGAAAAATAATCCTAAGTGTCAACCCTAACTTTCAACCCTAACTTTCAACCCTAACTTTCAACCCTAACTCTTCTCTGATTGGTTAGTACCCAAATGAGTCACATACCTAAATTTTCGTATTCCCCTATAACCCTGGGCCAAACAAAAATAGAAAAATAATCCTAACTTTCAACCCTAACTTTCAACCCTAACTTTCAACCCTAACTTTCAACCCTAACTCTTCTCTGATTGGTTAGTACCCAAATGAGTCACATACCTAAATTTTCGTATTCCCCTATAACCCTAACCCTAACCCTAACCCTAACCCTAATAACCCTAACCCTAACCCTAACCCTAATAACCCTAACCCTAACCCTAACCCTAACCCTAATAACCCTAACCCTAACCCTAACCCTAACCCTAATAACCCTAACCCTAACCCTAACCCTAACCCTAATTTTCGTATTCCCCTATAACCCTAACCCTAACCCTAACCCTAATACCCTAACCCTAACCCTAACCCTAACCCTAACTTTCAACCCTAACTTTCAACCCTAACTTTCAACCCTAACTTTCAACCCTAACTTTCAACCCTAACTCTTCTCTGATTGGTTAGTACCCAAATGAGTCACATACCTAAATTTTCGTATTCCCCTATAACCCTGGGCCAAACAAAAATAGAAAAATAATCCTAACTTTCAACCCTAACTTTCAACCCTAACTTTCAACCCTAACTTTCAACCCTAACTCTTCTCTGATTGGTTAGTACCCAAATGAGTCACATACCTAAATTTTCGTATTCCCCTATAACCCTGGGCCAAACAAAAATAGAAAAATAATCCTAAGTGTCAACCCTAACTTTCAACCCTAACTTTCAACCCTAACTTTCAACCCTAACTCTTCTCTGATTGGTTAGTACCCAAATGAGTCACATACCTAAATTTTCGTATTCCCCTATAACCCTGGGCCAAACAAAAATAGAAAAATAATCCTAACTTTCAACCCTAACTTTCAACCCTAACTTTCAACCCTAACTTTCAACCCTAACTTTCAACCCTAACTTTCAACCCTAACTCTTCTCTGATTGGTTAGTACCCAAATGAGTCACATACCTAAATTTTCGTATTCCCCTATAACCCTAACCCTAACCCTAACCCTAACCCAAAAATAGAAAAATAATCCTAAGTGTCAACCCTAACTTTCAACCCTAACTTTCAACCCTAACTTTCAACCCTAACTCTTCTCTGATTGGTTAGTACCCAAATGAGTCACATACCTAAATTTTCGTATTCCCCTATAACCCTAACCCTAACCCTAACCCTAACTCTTCTCTGATTGGTTAGTACCCAAATGAGTCACATACCTAAATTTTCGTATTCCCCTATAACCCTAACCCTAACCCTAACCCTAATACCCTAACCCTTTCAACCCTAACTTTCAACCCTAACTTTCAACCCTAACTTTCAACCCTAACTCTTCTCTGATTGGTTAGTACCCAAATGAGTCACATACCTAAATTTTCGTATTCCCCTATAACCCTGGGCCAAACAAAAATAGAAAAATAATCCTAAGTGTCAACCCTAACTTTCAACCCTAACTTTCAACCCTAACTTTCAACCCTAACTTTCAACCCTAACTTTCAACCCTAACTCTTCTCTGATTGGTTAGTACCCAAATGAGTGACATACCTAAATTTTCGTATTCCCCTATAACCCTGGGCCAAACAAAAATAGAAAAATAATCCTAAGTGTCAACCCTAACTTTCAACCCTAACTTTCAACCCTAACTTTCAACCCTAACTCTTCTCTGATTGGTTAGTACCCAAATGAGTCACATACCTAAATTTTCGTATTCCCCTATAACCCTAACCCTAACCCTTTCAACCCTAACTTTCAACCCTAACTTTCAACCCTAACTCTTCTCTGATTGGTTAGTACCCAAATGAGTCACATACCTAAATTTTCGTATTCCCCTATAACCCTGGGCCAAACAAAAATAGAAAAATAATCCTAACTTTCAACCCTAACTTTCAACCCTAACTTTCAACCCTAACTTTCAACCCTAACTCTTCTCTGATTGGTTAGTACCCAAATGAGTCACATACCTAAATTTTCGTATTCCCCTATAACCCTGGGCCAAACAAAAATAGAAAAATAATCCTTAGTGTCAACCCTAACTTTCAACCCTAACTTTAAACCCTAACTTTCAACCCTAACTTTCAACCCTAACTCTTCTCTGATTGGTTAGTACCCAAATGAGTCACATACCTAAATTTTCGTATTCCCCTATAACCCTGGGCCAAAAAAAATAGAAAAATAATCCTAACTTTCAACCCTAACTTTCAACCCTAACTTTCAACCCTAACTTTCAACCCTAACTCTTCTCTGATTGGTTAGTACCCAAATGAGTCACATACCTACATTTTCGTATTCCCCTATAACCCTGGGCCAAACAAAAATAGAAAAATAATCCTAAATGTCAACCCTAACTTTCAACCCTAACTTTCATTCCTAACTTTCAACCCTAACTTTCAACCCTAACTTTCAACCCTAACTCTTCTCTGATTGGTTAGTACCCAAATGAGTCACATACCTAAATTTTCGTATTCCCCTATAACCCTGGGCCAAACAAAAATAGAAAAATAATCCTAAGTGTCAACCCTAACTTTCAACCCTAACTTTCAACCCTAACTTTCAACCCTAACTTTCAACCCTAACTTTCAACCCTAACTCTTCTCTGATTGGTTAGTACCCAAATGAGTCACATACCTAAATTTTCGTATTCCCCTATAACCCTAACCCTAACCCTAACCCTAACCCTAACCCTAACCCTAAATTTTCGTATTCCCCTATAACCCTGGGCCAAACAAAAATAGAAAAATAATCCTAAGTGTCAACCCTAACATTCAACCCTAACTTTCAACCCTAACTTTCAACCCTAACTTTCAACCCTAACTCTTCTCTGATTGGTTAGTACCCAAATGAGTCACATACCTAAATTTTCGTATTCCCCTATAACCCTGGGCCAAACAAAAATAGAAAAATAATCCTAACTTTCAACCCTAACTTTCAACCCTAACTTTCAACCCTAACTCTTCTCTGATTGGTTAGTACCCAAATGAGTCACATACCTAAAATTTCGTATTCCCCTATAACCCTGGGCCAAACAAAAATAGAAAAATAATCCTAAGTATCAACCCTAACTTTCAACCCTAACTTTCAACCCTAACTTTCAACCCTAACTTTCAACCCTAACTCTTCTCTGATTGGTTAGTACCCAAATGAGTCACATACCTAAATTTTCGTATTCCCCTATAACCCTGGGCCAAACAAAAATAGAAAAATAATCCTAAGTGTCAACCCTAACTTTCAACCCTAACTTTCAACCCTAACTCTTCTCTGATTGGTTAGTACCCAAATGAGTCACATACCTAAATTTTCGTATTCCCCTATAACCCTAACCCTAACCCTAACTTTCAACGCTAACCCTAACTCTTCTCTGATTGGTTAGTACCCAAATGAGTCACATACCTAAATTTTCGTATTCCCCTATAACCCTAACCCTAACCCTAACCCTAAACCCTAACCCTAACCCTAACCCTTCTCTGATTGGTTAGTACCCAAATGAGTCACATACCTAAATTTTCGTATTCCCCTATAACCCTAACCCTAACCCTAACCCTAACCCTAACCCTAACCCTAACCCTAACCCTAACCCTAACCCTAACCCTAACCCTAACCCTAACCCTAACCCTAAATTTTCGTATTCCCCTATAACCCTGGGCCAAACAAAAATAGAAAAATAATCCTAACTTTCAACCCTAACTTTCAACCCTAACTTTCAACCCTAACTTTCAACCCTAACTCTTCTCTGATTGGTTAGTACCCAAATGAGTCACATACCTAAATTTTCGTATTCCCCTATAACCCTGGGCCAAACAAAAATAGAAAAATAATCCTAAGTGTCAACCCTAACTTTCAACCCTAACTTTCAACCCTAACTTTCAACCCTAACTTTCAACCCTAACTTTCAACCCTAACTTTCAACCCTAACTTTCAACCCTAACTTTCAACCCTAACTCTTCTCTGATTGGTTAGTACCCAAATGAGTCACATACCTAAATTTTCGTATTCCCCTATAACCCTGGGCCAAACAAAAATAGAAAAATAATCCTAACTTTCAACCCTAACTTTCAACCCTAACTTTCAACCCTAACTTTCAACCCTAACTTTCAACCCTAACTTTCAACCCTAACTCTTCTCTGATTGGTTAGTACCCAAATGAGTCACATACCTAAATTTTCGTATTCCCCTATAACCCTGGGCCAAACAAAAATAGAAAAATAATCCTAAGTGTCAACCCTAACTTTCAACCCTAACTCTTCTCTGATTGGTTAGTACCCAAATGAGTCACATACCTAAATTTTCGTATTCCCCTATAACCCTTGGCCAAACAAAAATAGAAAAATAATCCTAACTTTCAACCCTAACTTTCAACCCTAACTTTCAACCCTAACTTTCAACCCTAACTCTTCTCTGATTGGTTAGTACCCAAATGAGTCACATACCTAAATTTTCGTATTCCCCTATAACCCTGGGCCAAACAAAAATAGAAAAATAATCCTAAGTGTCAACCCTAACTTTCAACCCTAACTTTCAACCCTAACTTTCAACCCTAACTTTCAACCCTAACTTTCAACCCTAACTCTTCTCTGATTGGTTAGTACCCAAATGAGTCACATACCTAAATTTTCGTATTCCCCTATAACCCTGGGCCAAACAAAAATAGAAAAATAATCCTAACTTTCAACCCTAACTTTCAACCCTAACTTTCAACCCTAACTCTTCTCTGATTGGTTAGTACCCAAATGAGTCACATACCTAAATTTTCGTATTCCCCTATAACCCTGGGCCAAACAAAAATAGAAAAATAATCCTAAGTGTCAACCCTAACTTTCAACCCTAACTTTCAACCCTAACTTTCAACCCTAACTCTTCTCTGATTGGTTAGTACCCAAATGAGTCACATACCTAAATTTTCGTATTCCCCTATAACCCTGGGCCAAACAAAAATAGAAAAATAATCCTAACTTTCAACCCTAACTTTCAACCCTAACTTTCAACCCTAACTTTCAACCCTAACTCTTCTCTGATTGGTTAGTACCCAAATGAGTCACATACCTAAATTTTCGTATTCCCCTATAACCCTGGGCCAAACAAAAATAGAAAAATAATCCTAAGTGTCAACCCTAACTTTCAACCCTAACTTTCAACCCTAACTTTCAACCCTAACTTTCAACCCTAACTTTCAACCCTAACTTTCAACCCTAACTTTCAACCCTAACTTTCAACCCTAACTCTTCTCTGATTGGTTAGTACCCAAATGAGTCACATACCTAAATTTTCGTATTCCCCTATAACCCTGGGCCAAACAAAAATAGAAAAATAATCCTAAGTGTCAACCCTAACTTTCAACCCTAACTTTCAACCCTAACTTTCAACCCTAACTTTCAACCCTAACTCTTCTCTGATTGGTTAGTACCCAAATGAGTCACATACCTAAATTTTCGTATTCCCCTATAACCCTAACCCTAACCCTAACCCTAACCCTAACCCTAACCCTAACCCTAACTTTCAACCCTAACTTTCAACCCTAACTCTTCTCTGATTGGTTAGTACCCAAATGAGTCACATACCTAAATTTTCGTATTCCCCTATAACCCTGGGCCAAACAAAAATAGAAAAATAATCCTAAGTGTCAACCCTAACTTTCAACCCTAACTTTCAACCCTAACTCTTCTCTGATTGGTTAGTACCCAAATGAGTCACATACCTAAATTTTCGTATTCCCCTATAACCCTGGGCCAAACAAAAATAGAAAAATAATCCTAAGTGTCAACCCTAACTTTCAAACCTAACTTTCAACCCTAACTTTCAACCCTAACTCTTCTCTGATTGGTTAGTACCCAAATGAGTCACATACCTAAATTTTCGTATTCCCCTATCACCCTGGGCCATACAAAAATAGAAAAATAATCCTAAGTGTCAACCCTAACTTTCAACCCTAACTTTCAACCCTAACTTTCAACCCTAACTTTCAACCCTAACTTTCAACCCTAACTTTCAACCCTAACTTTCAACCCTAACTCTTCTCTGATTGGTTAGTACCCAAATGAGTCACATACCTAAAATTTCGTATTCCCCTATAACCCTGGGCCAAACAAAAATAGAAAAATAATCCTAAGTGTCAACCCTAACTTTCAACCCTAACTTTCAACCCTAACTTTCAACCCTAACTTTCAACCCTAACTTTCAACCCTAACTCTTCTCTGATTGGTTAGTACCCAAATGAGTCACATACCTAAATTTTCGTATTCCCCTATAACCCTGGGCCAAACAAAAATAGAAAAATAATCCTAAGTGTCAACCCTAACTTTCAACCCTAACTCTTCTCTGATTGGTTAGTACCCAAATGAGTCACATACCTAAATTTTCGTATTCCCCTATAACCCTGGGCCAAACAAAAATAGAAAAATAATCCTAACTTTCAACCCTAACTTTCAACCCTAACTTTCAACCCTAACTTTCAACCCTAACTCTTCTCTGATTGGTTAGTACCCAAATGAGTCACATACCTAAAATTTCGTATTCCCCTATAACCCTGGGCCAAACAAAAATAGAAAAATAATCCTAAGTGTCAACCCTAACTTTCAACCCTAACTTTCAACCCTAACTTTCAACCCTAACTTTCAACCCTAACTCTTCTCTGATTGGTTAGTACCCAAATGAGTCACATACCTAAATTTTCGTATTCCCCTATAACCCTGGGCCAAACAAAAATAGAAAAATAATCCTAACTTTCAACCCTAACTTTCAACCCTAACTTTCAATCCTAACTCTTCTCTGATTGGTTAGTACCCAAATGAGTCACATACCTAAATTTTCGTATTCCCCTATAACCCTGGGCCAAACAAAAATAGAAAAATAATCCTAAGTGTCAACCCTAACTTTCAACCCTAACTTTCAACCCTAACTTTCAACCCTAACTCTTCTCTGATTGGTTAGTACCCAAATGAGTCACATACCTAAATTTTCGTATTCCCCTATAACCCTGGGCCAAACAAAAATAGAAAAATAATCCTAACTTTCAACCCTAACTTTCAACCCTAACTTTCAACCCTAACTTTCAACCCTAACTCTTCTCTGATTGGTTAGTACCCAAATGAGTCACATACCTAAATTTTCGTATTCCCCTATAACCCTGGGCCAAACAAAAATAGAAAAATAATCCTAAGTGTCAACCCTAACTTTCAACCCTAACTTTCAACCCTAACTTTCAACCCTAACTTTCAACCCTAACTTTCAACCCTAACTTTCAACCCTAACTTTCAACCCTAACTTTCAACCCTAACTCTTCTCTGATTGGTTAGTACCCAAATGAGTCACATACCTAAATTTTCGTATTCCCCTATAACCCTGGGCCAAACAAAAATAGAAAAATAATCCTAAGTGTCAACCCTAACTTTCAACCCTAACTTTCAACCCTAACTTTCAACCCTAACTTTCAACCCTAACTCTTCTCTGATTGGTTAGTACCCAAATGAGTCACATACCTAAATTTTCGTATTCCCCTATAACCCTAACCCTAACCCTAACCCTAACCCTAACCCTAACTTTCAACCCTAACTTTCAACCCTAACTCTTCTCTGATTGGTTAGTACCCAAATGAGTCACATACCTAAATTTTCGTATTCCCCTATAACCCTGGGCCAAACAAAAATAGAAAAATAATCCTAAGTGTCAACCCTAACTTTCAACCCTAACTTTCAACCCTAACTCTTCTCTGATTGGTTAGTACCCAAATGAGTCACATACCTAAATTTTCGTATTCCCCTATAACCCTGGGCCAAACAAAAATAGAAAAATAATCCTAAGTGTCAACCCTAACTTTCAAACCTAACTTTCAACCCTAACTTTCAACCCTAACTCTTCTCTGATTGGTTAGTACCCAAATGAGTCACATACCTAAATTTTCGTATTCCCCTATCACCCTGGGCCATACAAAAATAGAAAAATAATCCTAAGTGTCAACCCTAACTTTCAACCCTAACTTTCAACCCTAACTTTCAACCCTAACTTTCAACCCTAACTTTCAACCCTAACTTTCAACCCTAACTCTTCTCTGATTGGTTAGTACCCAAATGAGTCACATACCTAAATTTTCGTATTCCCCTATAACCCTGGGCCAAACAAAAATAGAAAAATAATTCTAAGTGTCAACCCTAACTTTCAACCCTAACTTTCAACCCTAACTTTCAACCCTAACTTTCAACCCTAACTTTCAACCCTAACTCTTCTCTGATTGGTTAGTACCCAAATGAGTCACATACCTAAATTTTCGTATTCCCCTATAACCCTGGGCCAAACAAAAATAGAAAAATAATCCTAAGTGTCAACCCTAACTTTCAACCCTAACTTTCAACCCTAACTTTCAACCCTAACTTTCAACCCTAACTTTCAACCCTAACTCTTCTCTGATTGGTTAGTACCCAAATGAGTCACATACCTAAATTTTCGTATTCCCCTATAACCCTAACCCTAACCCTAACCCTAACCCTAACCCTAACCCTAACCCTAACCCTAACCCTAACCCTAACCCTAAATTTTCGTATTCCCCTATAACCCTGGGCCAAACAAAAATAGAAAAATAATCCTAACTTTCAACCCTAACTTTCAACCCTAACTTTCAACCCTAACTTTCAACCCTAACTCTTCTCTGATTGGTTAGTACCCAAATGAGTCACATACCTAAATTTTCGTATTCCCCTATAACCCTGGGCCAAACAAAAATAGAAAAATAATCCTAAGTGTCAACCCTAACTTTCAACCCTAACTTTCAACCCTAACTTTCAACCCTAACTTTCAACCCTAACTTTCAACCCTAACTTTCAACCCTAACTTTCAACCCTAACTTTCAACCCTAACTCTTCTCTGATTGGTTAGTACCCAAATGAGTCACATACCTAAATTTTCGTATTCCCCTATAACCCTGGGCCAAACAAAAATAGAAAAATAATCCTAAGTGTCAACCCTAACTTTCAACCCTAACTTTCAACCCTAACTTTCAACCCTAACTTTCAACCCTAACTCTTCTCTGATTGGTTAGTACCCAAATGAGTCACATACCTAAATTTTCGTATTCCCCTATAACCCTAACCCTAACCCTAACCCTAACCCTAACCCTAACCCTAACCCTAACTTTCAACCCTAACTTTCAACCCTAACTCTTCTCTGATTGGTTAGTACCCAAATGAGTCACATACCTAAATTTTCGTATTCCCCTATAACCCTGGGCCAAACAAAAATAGAAAAATAATCCTAAGTGTCAACCCTAACTTTCAACCCTAACTTTCAACCCTAACTCTTCTCTGATTGGTTAGTACCCAAATGAGTCACATACCTAAATTTTCGTATTCCCCTATAACCCTGGGCCAAACAAAAATAGAAAAATAATCCTAAGTGTCAACCCTAACTTTCAAACCTAACTTTCAACCCTAACTTTCAACCCTAACTCTTCTCTGATTGGTTAGTACCCAAATGAGTCACATACCTAAATTTTCGTATTCCCCTATCACCCTGGGCCATACAAAAATAGAAAAATAATCCTAAGTGTCAACCCTAACTTTCAACCCTAACTTTCAACCCTAACTTTCAACCCTAACTTTCAACCCTAACTTTCAACCCTAACTTTCAACCCTAACTCTTCTCTGATTGGTTAGTACCCAAATGAGTCACATACCTAAATTTTCGTATTCCCCTATAACCCTGGGCCAAACAAAAATAGAAAAATAATTCTAAGTGTCAACCCTAACTTTCAACCCTAACTTTCAACCCTAACTTTCAACCCTAACTTTCAACCCTAACTCTTCTCTGATTGGTTAGTACCCAAATGAGTCACATACCTAAATTTTCGTATTCCCCTATAACCCTAACCCTAACCCTAACCCTAACCCTAACCCTAACCCTAACCCTAACCCTAACCCTAACCCTAACCCTAACCCTAACCCTAACCCTAACCCTAACCCTAACCCTAACCCTAACCCTAACCCTAACCCTAACCCTAACCCTAACCCTAACCCTAACCCTAACCCTAACCCTAACCCTAACCCTAACCCTAACCCTAACCCTAACCCTAACCCTAACCCTAACCCTAACCCTAACCCTAACCCTAACCCTAACCCTAACCCTAACCCTAACCCTAACCCTAACCCTAACCCTAACCCTAACCCTAACCCTAACCCTAACCCTAACCCTAACCCTAACCCTAACCCTAACCCTAACCCTAACCCTAACCCTAACCCTAACCCTAACCCTAACCCTAACCCTAACCCTAACCCTAACCCTAACCCTAACCCTAACCCTAACCCTAACCCTAACCCTAACCCTAACCCTAACCCTAACCCTAACCCTAACCCTAACCCTAACCCTAACCCTAACCCTAACCCTAACCCTAACCCTAACCCTAACCCTAACCCTAACCCTAACCCTAACCCTAACCCTAACCCTAACCCTAACCCTAACCCTAACCCTAACCCTAACCCTAACCCTAACCCTAACCCTAACCCTAACCCTAACCCTAACCCTAACCCTAACCCTAACCCTAACCCTAACCCTAACCCTAACCCTAACCCTAACCCTAACCCTAACCCTAACCCTAACCCTAACCCTAACCCTAACCCTAACCCTAACCCTAACCCTAACCCTAACCCTAACCCTAACCCTAACCCTAACCCTAACCCTAACCCTAACCCTAACCCTAACCCTAACCCTAACCCTAACCCTAACCCTAACCCTAACCCTAACCCTAACCCTAACCCTAACCCTAACCCTAACCCTAACCCTAACCCTAACCCTAACCCTAACCCTAACCCTAACCCTAACCCTAACCCTAACCCTAACCCTAACCCTAACCCTAACCCTAACCCTAACCCTAACCCTAACCCTAACCCTAACCCTAACCCTAACCCTAACCCTAACCCTAACCCTAACCCTAACCCTAACCCTAACCCTAACCCTAACCCTAACCCTAACCCTAACCCTAACCCTAACCCTAACCCTAACCCTAACCCTAACCCTAACCCTAACCCTAACCCTAACCCTAACCCTAACCCTAACCCTAACCCTAACCCTAACCCTAACCCTAACCCTAACCCTAACCCTAACCCTAACCCTAACCCTAACCCTAACCCTAACCCTAACCCTAACCCTAACCCTAACCCTAACCCTAACCCTAACCCTAACCCTAACCCTAACCCTAACCCTAACCCTAACCCTAACCCTAACCCTAACCCTAACCCTAACCCTAACCCTAACCCTAACCCTAACCCTAACCCTAACCCTAACCCTAACCCTAACCCTAACCCTAACCCTAACCCTAACCCTAACCCTAACCCTAACCCTAACCCTAACCCTAACCCTAACCCTAACCCTAACCCTAACCCTAACCCTAACCCTAACCCTAACCCTAACCCTAACCCTAACCCTAACCCTAACCCTAACCCTAACCCTAACCCTAACCCTAACCCTAACCCTAACCCTAACCCTAACCCTAACCCTAACCCTAACCCTAACCCTAACCCTAACCCTAACCCTAACCCTAACCCTAACCCTAACCCTAACCCTAACCCTAACCCTAACCCTAACCCTAACCCTAACCCTAACCCTAACCCTAACCCTAACCCTAACCCTAACCCTAACCCTAACCCTAACCCTAACCCTAACCCTAACCCTAACCCTAACCCTAACCCTAACCCTAACCCTAACCCTAACCCTAACCCTAACCCTAACCCTAACCCTAACCCTAACCCTAACCCTAACCCTAACCCTAACCCTAACCCTAACCCTAACCCTAACCCTAACCCTAACCCTAACCCTAACCCTAACCCTAACCCTAACCCTAACCCTAACCCTAACCCTAACCCTAACCCTAACCCTAACCCTAACCCTAACCCTAACCCTAACCCTAACCCTAACCCTAATAACCCTAACCCTAACCCTAACCCTAACCCTAACCCTAACCCTAACCCTAATAACCCTAACCCTAACCCTAACCCTAACCCTAACCCTAACCCTAACCCTAACCCTAACCCTAACCCTAACCCTAACCCTAACCCTAACCCTAACCCTAACCCTAACCCTAACCCTAACCCTAACCCTAACCCTAACCCTAACCCTAACCCTAACCCTAACCCTAACCCTAACCCTAACCCTAACCCTAACCCTAACCCTAACCCTAACCCTAACCCTAACCCTAACCCTAACCCTAACCCTAACCCTAACCCTAACCCTAACCCTAACCCTAACCCTAACCCTAACCCTAACCCTAACCCTAACCCTAACCCTAACCCTAACCCTAACCCTAACCCTAACCCTAACCCTAACCCTAACCCTAACCCTAACCCTAACCCTAACCCTAACCCTAACCCTAACCCTAACCCTAACCCTAACCCTAACCCTAACCCTAACCCTAACCCTAACCCTAACCCTAACCCTAACCCTAACCCTAACCCTAACCCTAACCCTAACCCTAACCCTAACCCTAACCCTAACCCTAACCCTAACCCTAACCCTAACCCTAACCCTAACCCTAACCCTAACCCTAACCCTAACCCTAACCCTAACCCTAACCCTAACCCTAACCCTAACCCTAACCCTAACCCTAACCCTAACCCTAACCCTAACCCTAACCCTAACCCTAACCCTAACCCTAACCCTAACCCTAACCCTAACCCTAACCCTAACCCTAACCCTAACCCTAACCCTAACCCTAACCCTAACCCTAACCCTAACCCTAACCCTAACCCTAACCCTAACCCTAACCCTAACCCTAACCCTAACCCTAACCCTAACCCTAACCCTAACCCTAACCCTAACCCTAACCCTAACCCTAACCCTAACCCTAACCCTAACCCTAACCCTAACCCTAACCCTAACCCTAACCCTAACCCTAACCCTAACCCTAACCCTAACCCTAACCCTAACCCTAACCCTAACCCTAACCCTAACCCTAACCCTAACCCTAACCCTAACCCTAACCCTAACCCTAACCCTAACCCTAACCCTAACCCTAACCCTAACCCTAACCCTAACCCTAACCCTAACCCTAACCCTAACCCTAACCCTAACCCTAACCCTAACCCTAACCCTAACCCTAACCCTAACCCTAACCCTAACCCTAACCCTAACCCTAACCCTAACCCTAACCCTAACCCTAACCCTAACCCTAACCCTAACCCTAACCCTAACCCTAACCCTAACCCTAACCCTAACCCTAACCCTAACCCTAACCCTAACCCTAACCCTAACCCTAACCCTAACCCTAACCCTAACCCTAACCCTAACCCTAACCCTAACCCTAACCCTAACCCTAACCCTAACCCTAACCCTAACCCTAACCCTAACCCTAACCCTAACCCTAACCCTAACCCTAACCCTAACCCTAACCCTAACCCTAACCCTAACCCTAACCCTAACCCTAACCCTAACCCTAACCCTAACCCTAACCCTAACCCTAACCCTAACCCTAACCCTAACCCTAACCCTAACCCTAACCCTAACCCTAACCCTAACCCTAACCCTAACCCTAACCCTAACCCTAACCCTAACCCTAACCCTAACCCTAACCCTAACCCTAACCCTAACCCTAACCCTAACCCTAACCCTAACCCTAACCCTAACCCTAACCCTAACCCTAACCCTAACCCTAACCCTAACCCTAACCCTAACCCTAACCCTAACCCTAACCCTAACCCTAACCCTAACCCTAACCCTAACCCTAACCCTAACCCTAACCCTAACCCTAACCCTAACCCTAACCCTAACCCTAACCCTAACCCTAACCCTAACCCTAACCCTAACCCTAACCCTAACCCTAACCCTAACCCTAACCCTAACCCTAACCCTAACCCTAACCCTAACCCTAACCCTAACCCTAACCCTAACCCTAACCCTAACCCTAACCCTAACCCTAACCCTAACCCTAACCCTAACCCTAACCCTAACCCTAACCCTAACCCTAACCCTAACCCTAACCCTAACCCTAACCCTAACCCTAACCCTAACCCTAACCCTAACCCTAACCCTAACCCTAACCCTAACCCTAACCCTAACCCTAACCCTAACCCTAACCCTAACCCTAACCCTAACCCTAACCCTAACCCTAACCCTAACCCTAACCCTAACCCTAACCCTAACCCTAACCCTAACCCTAACCCTAACCCTAACCCTAACCCTAACCCTAACCCTAACCCTAACCCTAACCCTAACCCTAACCCTAACCCTAACCCTAACCCTAACCCTAACCCTAACCCTAACCCTAACCCTAACCCTAACCCTAACCCTAACCCTAACCCTAACCCTAACCCTAACCCTAACCCTAACCCTAACCCTAACCCTAACCCTAACCCTAACCCTAACCCTAACCCTAACCCTAACCCTAACCCTAACCCTAACCCTAACCCTAACCCTAACCCTAACCCTAACCCTAACCCTAACCCTAACCCTAACCCTAACCCTAACCCTAACCCTAACCCTAACCCTAACCCTAACCCTTCTCTTTCCCTCCTCTCTCCCTTGTCACCCCCTTCTCCCACCCTCTCCCTTCTCTCTCCCTATCCCTTCTCTCTCCCTTTCCTTGTCTCTCCCTCTCCCTTGTCTCTCCATTCTCCCTCCCTTTTCCTTCTCTCTCCCTTTCCTTCTCTCTCCCTTTTCCTTCTCTCTCCTTTTCCCTTCTCTCTCCCTTTTCTTTCTCTCTCCTTTTTCTCACTCCCTTCTCTATCCCTCTGCCTTTCTCTCCCTTCTCTCTCCCTATCCCTTCTCTCTCCCTCTTCCTTCTCTATCCCTCTGCCTTTCTCTCCCTTCTCTCTCCCTATCCCTTCTCTCTCCCTCTTCCTTCTCTATCCCTCTGCCTTTCTCTCCCTTCTCTCTCCCTATCCCTTCTCTCTCCCTATCCCTTCTCTCTCCCTTTCCTTGTCTCTCCCTCTCCCTTGTCTCTCCATTCTCTCTCCCTTTTCCTTCTCTCTCCCTTTCCTTCTCTCTCCCTTTTCCTTCTCTCTCCCTCTTCCTTCTCTCTCCCTTTTCTTTCTCTCTCCCTTTTCTCACTCCCTTCTCTATCCCTCTGCCTTCTCTCTCTCTTCTCTCTCCCTATCCCATCTCTCTCCTGTTTCCATGCTCTCTCCCTTTTCCTTATCTCTCCATTCTCTCCCTTTTCCTTTCCCCTCCCCTTTCCTTCGCTCTCCCTCTCCCTTCTCTCTCTCTCCACTCCCTTCTCTCTCTCTCTCCCCCTCCCTTCTCTCTCCCTCTCCCTTATAACTCCCTCATAATTCCCTCTACCTCTCTCTCTCCCTCTCCCTTCTCTCTCTCTCCCTTTCCCTTCTCTCTCACCCTCTTCCTTCTCGCTGTCTCTCCCTCTCCCTTCTCTCTCTCTCTCTCCTCTCTCCCTCTCCCTTCTCTCTCCCTCTCCCTTCTCTCTCCCTTTTCCTTGTCACTCCCTCATCACTCTCTCTCTCTCTCTCTCCCTTCTCTCTCTCTCTCCCTTTTGTCTCTCTCTCCCTTTTCTCTCTCCCTCTTCCTTCGCTCTCCCTCCTCTCTCCCTTGTCACTCCCATCTCTCTCCCTCTCCCTTCTCTCCCTATCCCTTCTCTCTCCCTTTCCTTGTCTCTCCCTCTCCCTTGTCTCTCCATTCTCTCTCCCTCTTCCTTCTCTCTCCCTCTTCCTTCTCTCTCCCTTTTCCTTCTCTCTCCCTTTCCTTCTCTCTCCCTTTTCCTTCTCTCTCCCTTTACCTTCTCTCTCATTTTGCCTTCTCTCTCCCTTTTCTCTCCCCTTTCTCTCCCTTTTCTCTCCCTTTTGCTTTTCTCTCCCTTTTGCTTTTCTCTCCCTTTTCCTTTTCTCTTCCTTTTCCTTTTCTCTCCCTTTTCCTTTTCTCTCCCTTTTCCTTTTCTCTCCCTTTTCCTTTTCTCTCCCTTTTCCTTTTCTCTCCCTTTTCCTTTTCTCTCCCTTTTCCTTTTCTTTCCCTTTTCCTTTTCTCTCCCTCACCCTTCTCTCTCCCTCTCCCTTCTCTCTCCATCTCCCTTCTCTCTACATCTACCTTCTCTCTCTCCGTATCCCTTCTTCCTCTCCCTATCCCTTCTCTCTCTCCCTATCCCTTCTCTCTCTCCCTATCCCTTCTCTCTCTCCCTCTTCCTTCTCTCTCCCTATCCCTTCTCTCTCCCTTTCCTTGTCTCTCCCTCTCCCTTCTCTCTCCCTTTTCTTTCTCTCTCCATTCTCTCTCCCTTTTCTCACTCCCTTCTCTATCCCTCTGCCTTCTCTCTCCCTTCTCTCTCCCTATCCCATCTCTCTCCCTCTTCCTTCTCTCTCCCTCTTCCTTCTCTCTCACTTTCCATGCTCTCTCCCTTTTCCTTGTCTCTCCATTCTCTCCCTTTTCCTTTCCCCTCTCCTTTCCTTCGCTCTCCCTCTCCCTTCTCTCTCCCTCCTCTCTCCCTTGTCACTTCCATCTCTCTCCCTCTCCCTTCTCTCTCACTATCCCTTCTCTCTCCCTTTCCTTGTCTCTCCCTCTCCCTTGTCTCTCCATTCTCTCTCCCTCTTCCTTCTCTCTCCCTTTTCCTTCTATCTCCATTTCCTTCTCTCTCCCTTTTCATTTTCTCTCCCTTTTCCTTTTCTCTCCCTCTCCCTTCTCTCTCCCTCTCCCTTCTCTGTCCCTCCTCTCACACTTGTCTCTCCCTGCTTTCTCTCTCTCCCTTCTCTCTCCCTCTCTTCTCTCTCCCTCTCCCTTCTCTCTCCCTCTCCCTTCTCTCAATTTTTTTCTCTCTTACTCCCACTCTATCTCTTTCACTTCAACCCGTCTCTTGCTCTCACACACATTTCTTTCTTCCACTTCTCTCTCTCTCTTTTTCTTTCTCAAACCCTCTCTTTCTCTCCCTGCTCTCTATTACTCTCCCTGACTAGCATCCCTGCTCCTTCTAAATCACCTGTATTTTACTCTCACAAATGTCCTTTCTTTCTCTCTCTCTTTCAAGGACTACCACTCTCCCCTCTCTCTCACAAACCCCTCTCTCACTCAGTCTAAGCATTGTTTATTTAGTTCATCAGTGAAAGAGGGTCCTCAACTGCATTGCTCTAAAGGGGATTGCATTATATTTTTTCACTTATCTTGGGTAAAATTTATTTGCAGTATGAAAATAGGTAAGTTCGTCTATCAAGATGATGTTCACAAAGGACATACTAACAAGGAGGTAAGTAGTTGAGGTAAGTGAGTACACCTACACAATGCATTGCTTTTATCTCTCAGGATATAAAGCTTTGAGTTGATTTCTCTCCCTTTACACGAGTGTGCCCTTTTAGAGTCAGGCAGTGAACTCTTCGCTACTGTCCCATCTGCAGCGCTAGCTCGACTGTAAATTGGGGGAAGAAAGCATACCCCTTTACGGACGATAGACAGTAGTGCTTCTTCACTCCTAGCATACGGCAGAGGAGAAGCTCCGCTCTGTACAAAACGGATCTAGTCCTCAATGTCCAAGTACTTAGTAGTGAGGTAAAAGCTAGCTCTTTACCTCTAAGGGTGCCTCTCGCTAACATGCAACGAATGCAAGAGTTTTCAAATTTTTGAATGACTAACTGCATATAAATGCAACATGTCAATTGGATAGGGAATAGAATATATACAACAAAATAGAAAGGGCAGGCTCACAGACTGATTCCATGCCCTCCCTCACCCGCTCTTGACCCATGTTCCCTATCACCCACCACCTCATCCACCTTCACCCTCACACTCATCCACCTTCACCCACCCACCATTGCCCCCTCACCAACACCTTCACTCACCCACACCTTCACTCATCCCCCTACCTCACCTACATTCACCAACCTTTAACCCCACTTAAACACACCCTCCCTCTTCCACCTTAATCCTCACCCTCCCTCACCCACGTTCACTCTACCTTACTGGCCTCAACCTTACCTACAAAGCCTCCTATACCCATATTAACCATCCCTCACCCACCTTCAACATCACCTTCCCACACCCTCCTTCACCCAACCTCCCTCACCCACCTTCTACCCTCATCATCCATATTAAAATTCACCTTCACCACCCTTACCTGCACACCAATACCCAGCCTCACCCTTGCCCACTCACCCATACCTGAACTGACCCACACTTTTTTCACCCACCTTCATCCTCACCCTCCCAGACACATTTACTCACCCTCCCTAATCCACCTTCAACACCACCTACCCACTCTCTTCATCATCCACCTTCCCTCAAAAACCTTCAACCTCCTTACCCACACCCACCATACATCCCTAAACCTCCCTCACCCACCTACCCACAACCTCCCTCACGTTCTTACCCACTTACACTTTTTCTTACCACACTTTCAACCCCAAACCACACCCTCCCTAAATTGTTCAGAACTTAACTCTCATTGGCCAAGTACCTAAATGAGTCACATAACTAAAAATGTTCTATTCTTTTTTAACCAAACACAAATACAAAAATAATCGTAAGGGTCAACCCTAACCCTAACTTTCAACGCTAACCCTAACTCTTCTCTGATTGGTTAGTACCCAAATGAGTCACATACCTAAATTTTCGTATTCCCCTATAACCCTGGGCCAAACAAAAATAGAAAAATAATCCTAACTGTCAACCCTAACTTTCAACCCTAACTTTCAACCCTAACTCTTCTCTGATTGGTTAGTACCCAAATGAGTCACATACCTAAA
This sequence comes from Ascaphus truei, assembly GCF_040206685.1. Lineage (NCBI taxonomy): Eukaryota > Metazoa > Chordata > Amphibia > Anura > Ascaphidae > Ascaphus > Ascaphus truei. Next base: position 26,109 of record NW_027454317.1, read on the forward strand.
TTTTCGTATTCCCCTATAACCCTAACCCTAACCCTAACCCTAACCCTAACCGTCAACCCTAACTTTCAACCCTAACTTTCAACCCTAACTTTCAACCCTAACTTTCAACCCTAACTCTTCTCTGATTGGTTAGTACCCAAATGAGTCACATACCTAAATTTTCGTATTCCCCTATAACCCTGGGCCAAACAAAAATAGAAAAATAATCCTAAGTGTCAACCCTAACTTTCAACCCTAACTTTCAACCCTAACTTTCAACCCTAACTTTCAACCCTAACTTTCAACCCTAACTTTCAACCCTAACTTTCAACCCTAACTTTCAACCCTAACTCTTCTCTGATTGGTTAGTACCCAAATGAGTCACATACCTAAATTTTCGTATTCCCCTATAACCCTAACCCTAACCCTAACCCTAACCCTAACCCTGGGCCAAACAAAAATAGAAAAATAATCCTAAGAAATAGAAAAATAATCCTAAGTGTCAACCCTAACTTTCAACCCTAACTTTCAACCCTAACTTTCAACCCTAACTCTTCTCTGATTGGTTAGTACCCAAATGAGTCACATACCTAAATTTTCGTATTCCCCTATAACCATAACCCTAACCCTAACCCTAACCCTAACCCTAACCCTAAATTTTCGTATTCCCCTATAACCCTGGGCCAAACAAAAATAGAAAAATAATCCTAACTTTCAACCCTAACTTTCAACCCTAACTTTCAACCCTAACTTTCAACCCTAACTTTCAACCCTAACTTTCAACCCTAACTCTTCTCTGATTGGTTAGTACACAAATGAGTCACATACCTAAATTTTCGTATTCCCCTATAACCCTAACCCTAACCCTAACCCTAACCCTAACCCTGGGCCAAACAAAAATAGAAAAATAATCCTAACTTTCAACCCTAACTTTCAACCCTAACTTTCAACCCTAACTTTCAACCCTAACTCTTCTCTGATTGGTTAGTACCCAAATGAGTCACATACCTAAATTTTCGTATTCCCCTATAACCCTGGGCCAAACAAAAATAGAAAAATAATCCTAAGTGTCAACCCTAACTTTCAACCCTAACTTTCAACCCTAACTTTCAACCCTAACTTTCAACCCTAACTTTCAACCCTAACTCTTCTCTGATTGGTTAGTACCCAAATGAGTCACATACCTAAATTTTCGTATTCCCCTATAACCCTAACCCTAACCCTAACCCTAACCCTAACCCTGGGCCAAACAAAAATAGAAAAATAATCCTAAGTGTCAACCCTAACTTTCAACCCTAACTTTCAACCCTAACTTTCAACCCTAACTTTCAACCCTAACTCTTCTCTGATTGGTTAGTACCCAAATGAGTCACATACCTAAATTTTCGTATTCCCCTATAACCCTGGGCCAAACAAAAATAGAAAAATAATCCTAAGTGTCAACCCTAACTTTCAACCCTAACTTTCAACCCTAACTTTCAACCCTAACTTTCAACCCTAACTTTCAACCCTAACTCTTCTCTGATTGGTTAGTACCCAAATGAGTCACATACCTAAATTTTCGTATTCCCCTATAACCCTGGGCCAAACAAAAATAGAAAAATAATCCTAACTTTCAACCCTAACTTTCAACCCTAACTTTCAACCCTAACTCTTCTCTGATTGGTTAGTACCCAAATGAGTCACATACCTAAATTTTCGTATTCCCCTATAACCCTAACCCTAACCCTAACCCTAACCCAAATAGAAAAATAATCCTAAGTGTCAACCCTAACTTTCAACCCTAACTTTCAACCCTAACTTTCAACCCTAACTTTCAACCCTAACTTTCAACCCTAACTCTTCTCTGATTGGTTAGTACCCAAATGAGTCACATACCTAAATTTTCGTATTCCCCTATAACCCTGGGCCAAACAAAAATAGAAAAATAATCCTAAGTGTCAACCCTAACTTTCAACCCTAACTTTCAACCCTAACTCTTCTCTGATTGGTTAGTACCCAAATGAGTCACATACCTAAATTTTCGTATTCCCCTATAACCCTGGGCCAAACAAAAATAGAAAAATAATCCTAAGTGTCAACCCTAACTTTCAACCCTAACTTTCAACCCTAACTTTCAACCCTAACTTTCAACCCTAACTCTTCTCTGATTGGTTAGTACCCAAATGAGTCACATACCTAAATTTTCGTATTCCCCTATAACCCTGGGCCAAACAAAAATAGAAAAATAATCCTAAGTGTCAACCCTAACTTTCAACCCTAACTTTCAACCCTAACTTTCAACCCTAACTCTTCTCTGATTGGTTAGTACCCAAATGAGTCACATACCTAAATTTTCGTATTCTCCTATAACCCTGGGCCAAACAAAAATAGAAAAATAATCCTAAGTGTCAACCCTAACTTTCAACCCTAACTTTCAACCCTAACTTTCAACCCTAACTCTTCTCTGATGGGTTAGTACCCAAATGAGTTACATACCTAAATTTTCGTATTCCCCTATAACCCTGGGCCAAACAAAAATAGAAAAATAATCCTAAGTGTCAACCCTAACTTTCAACCCTAACTTTCAACCCTAACTTTCAACCCTAACTCTTCTCTGATTGGTTAGTACCCAAATGAGTCACATACCTAAATTTTCGTATTCCCCTATAACCCTGGGCCAAACAAAAATAGAAAAATAATCTTAAGTGTCAACCCTAACTTTCAACCCTAACTTTCAACCCTAACTTTCAACCCTAACTTTCAACCCTAACTCTTCTCTGATTGGTTAGTACCCAAATGAGTCACATACCTAAATTTTCGTATTCCCCTATAACCCTGGGCCAAACAAAAATAGAAAAATAATCCTAAGTGTCAACCCTAACTTTCAACCCTAACTTTCAACCCTAACTTTCAACCCTAACTTTCAACCCTAACTTTCAACCCTAACTCTTCTCTGATTGGTTAGTACCCAAATGAGTCACATACCTAAATTTTCGTATTCCCCTATAACCCTGGGCCAAACAAAAATAGAAAAATAATCCTAAGTGTCAACCCTAACTTTCAACCCTAACTTTCAACCCTAACTTTCAACCCTAACTCTTCTCTGATTGGTTAGTACCCAAATGAGTCACATACCTAAATTTTCGTATTCCCCTATAACCCTAACCCTAACCCTAACCCTAACCCTAAATTTTCGTATACCCCTATAACCCTGGGCCAAACAAAAATAGAAAAATAATCCTAAGTGTCAACCCTAACTTTCAACCCTAACTTTCAACCCTAACTTTCAACCCTAACTCTTCTCTGATTGGTTAGTACCCAAATGAGTCACATACCTAAATTTTCGTATTCCCCTATAACCCTGGGCCAAACAAAAATAGAAAAATAATCCTAACTTTCAACCCTAACTTTCAACCCTAACTTTCAACCCTAACTTTCAACCCTAACTCTTCTCTGATTGGTTAGTACCCAAATGAGTCACATACCTAAATTTTCGTATTCCCCTATAACCCTGGGCCAAACAAAAATAGAAAAATAATCCTAACTTTCAACCCTAACTTTCAACCCTAACTTTCAACCCTAACTTTCAACCCTAACTTTCAACCCTAACTCTTCTCTGATTGGTTAGTACCCAAATGAGTCACATACCTAAATTTTCGTATTCCCCTATAACCCTGGGCCAAACAAAAATAGAAAAATAATCCTAAGTGTCAACCCTAACTTTCAACCCTAACTTTCAACCCTAACTTTCAACCCTAACTTTCAACCCTAACTTTCAACCCTAACTCTTCTCTGATTGGTTAGTACCCAAATGAGTCACATACCTAAATTTTCGTATTCCCCTATAACCCTGGGCCAAACAAAAATAGAAAAATAATCCTAAGTGTCAACCCTAACTTTCAACCCTAACTTTCAACCCTAACTTTCAACCCTAACTCTTCTCTGATTGGTTAGTACCCAAATGAGTCACATACCTAATTTTTCGTATTCCCCTATAACCCTGGGCCAAACAAAAATAGAAAAATAATCCTAAGTGTCAACCCTAACTTTCAACCCTAACTTTCAACCCTAACTTTCAACCCTAACTTTCAACCCTAACTCTTCTCTGATTGGTTAGTACCCAAATGAGTCACATACCTAAATTTTCGTATTCCCCTATAACCCTGGGCCAAACAAAAATAGAAAAATAATCCTAAGTGTCAACCCTAACTTTCAACCCTAACTTTCAACCCTAACTTTCAACCCTAACTTTCAACCCTAACTTTCAACCCTAACTCTTCTCTGATTGGTTAGTACCCAAATGAGTCACATACCTAAATGTTCGTATTCCCCTATAACCCTGGGCCAAACAAAAATAGAAAAATAATCCTAAGTGTCAACCCTAACTTTCAACCCTAACTTTCAACCCTAACTTTCAACCCTAACTTTCAACCCTAACTCTTCTCTGATTGGTTAGTACCCAAATGAGTCACATACCTAAATTTTCGTATTCCCCTATAACCCTAACCCTAACCCTAACTTTCAACCCTAACTTTCAACCCTAACTTTCAACCCTAACTCTTCTCTGATTGGTTAGTACCCAAATGAGTCACATACCTAAATTTTCGTATTCCCCTATAACCCTGGGCCAAACAAAAATAGAAAAATAATCCTAACTTTCAACCCTAACTTTCAACCCTAACTTTCAACCCTAACTTTCAACCCTAACTCTTCTCTGATTGGTTAGTACCCAAATGAGTCACATACCTAAATTTTCGTATTCCCCTATAACCCTGGGCCAAACAAAAATAGAAAAATAATCCTAAGTGTCAACCCTAACTTTCAACCCTAACTTTCAACCCTAACTTTCAACCCTAACTTTCAACCCTAACTTTCAACCCTAACTCTTCTCTGATTGGTTAGTACCCAAATGAGTCACATACCTAAATTTTCATATTCCCCTATAACCCTGGGCCAAACAAAAATAGAAAAATAATCCTAACTTTCAACCCTAACTTTCAACCCTAACTTTCAACCCTAACTCTTCTCTGATTGGTTAGTACCCAAATGAGTCACATACCTAAATTTTCGTATTCCCCTATAACCCTGGGCCAAACAAAAATAGAAAAATAATCCTAACTTTCAACCCTAACTTTCAACCCTAACTTTCAACCCTAACTCTTCTCTGATTGGTTAGTACCCAAATGAGTCACATACCTAAATTTTCGTATTCCCCTATAACCCTGGGCCAAACAAAAATAGAAAAATAATCCTAAGTGTCAACCCTAACTTTCAACCCTAACTTTCAACCCTAACTTTCAACCCTAACTTTCAACCCTAACTCTTCTCTGATTGGTTAGTACCCAAATGAGTCACATACCTAAATTTTCGTATTCCCCTATAACCCTGGGCCAAACAAAAATCGAAAAATAATCCTAACTTTCAACCCTAACTTTCAACCCTAACTTTCAACCCTAACTTTCAACCCTAACTCTTCTCTGATTGGTTAGTACCCAAATGAGTCACATACCTACATTTTCGTATTCCCCTATAACCCTGGGCCAAACAAAAATAGAAAAATAATCCTAACTTTCAACCCTAACTTTCAACCCTAACTTTCAACCCTAACTTTCAACCCTAACTCTTCTCTGATTGGTTAGTACCCAAATGAGTCACATACCTAAATTTTCGTATTCCCCTATAACCCTGGGCCAAACAAAAATAGAAAAATAATCCTAACTGTCAACCCTAACTTTCAACCCTAACTTTCAACCCTAACTTTCAACCCTAACTTTCAACCCTAACTCTTCTCTGATTGGTTAGTACCCAAATGAGTCACATACCTAAATTTTCGTATTCCCCTATAACCCTGGGCCAAACAAAAATAGAAAAATAATCCTAAGTGTCAACCCTAACTTTCAACCCTAACTTTCAACCCTAACTTTCAACCCTAACTCTTCTCTGATTGGTTAGTACCCAAATGAGTCACATACCTAAATTTTCGTATTCCCCTATAACCCTGGGCCAAACAAAAATAGAAAAATAATCCTAACTTTCAACCCTAACTTTCAACCCTAACTTTCAACCCTAACTTTCAACCCTAACTCTTCTCTGATTGGTTAGTACCCAAATGAGTCACATACCTAAATTTTCGTATTCCCCTATAACCCTAACCCTAACCCTAACCCTAACCCTAATAACCCTAACCCTAACCCTAACCCTAACCCTAATAACCCTAACCCTAACCCTAACCCTAACCCTAATAACCCTAACCCTAACCCTAACCCTAACCCTAATAACCCTAACCCTAACCCTAACCCTAATTTTCGTATTCCCCTATAACCCTAACCCTAACCCTAACCCTAACCCTAACCCTAACTTTCAACCCTAACTTTCAACCCTAACTTTCAACCCTAACTTTCAACCCTAACTTTCAACCCTAACTCTTCTCTGATTGGTTAGTACCCAAATGAGTCACATACCTAAATTTTCGTATTCCCCTATAACCCTGGGCCAAACAAAAATAGAAAAATAATCCTAACTTTCAACCCTAACTTTCAACCCTAACTTTCAACCCTAACTTTCAACCCTAACTCTTCTCTGATTGGTTAGTACCCAAATGAGTCACATACCTAAATTTTCGTATTCCCCTATAACCCTGGGCCAAACAAAAATAGAAAAATAATCCTAAGTGTCAACCCTAACTTTCAACCCTAACTTTCAACCCTAACTTTCAACCCTAACTCTTCTCTGATTGGTTAGTACCCAAATGAGTCACATACCTAAATTTTCGTATTCCCCTATAACCCTGGGCCAAACAAAAATAGAAAAATAATCCTAACTTTCAACCCTAACTTTCAACCCTAACTTTCAACCCTAACTTTCAACCCTAACTTTCAACCCTAACTTTCAACCCTAACTCTTCTCTGATTGGTTAGTACCCAAATGAGTCACATACCTAAATTTTCGTATTCCCCTATAACCCTAACCCTAACCCTAACCCTAACCCTAACCCAAAAATAGAAAAATAATCCTAAGTGTCAACCCTAACTTTCAACCCTAACTTTCAACCCTAACTTTCAACCCTAACTTTCAACCCTAACTCTTCTCTGATTGGTTAGTACCCAAATGAGTCACATACCTAAATTTTCGTATTCCCCTATAACCCTAACCCTAACCCTAACCCTAACTCTTCTCTGATTGGTTAGTACCCAAATGAGTCACATACCTAAATTTTCGTATTCCCCTATAACCCTAACCCTAACCCTAACCCTAATACCCTAACCCTTTCAACCCTAACTTTCAACCCTAACTTTCAACCCTAACTTTCAACCCTAACTCTTCTCTGATTGGTTAGTACCCAAATGAGTCACATACCTAAATTTTCGTATTCCCCTATAACCCTGGGCCAAACAAAAATAGAAAAATAATCCTAAGTGTCAACCCTAACTTTCAACCCTAACTTTCAACCCTAACTTTCAACCCTAACTTTCAACCCTAACTTTCAACCCTAACTCTTCTCTGATTGGTTAGTACCCAAATGAGTGACATACCTAAATTTTCGTATTCCCCTATAACCCTGGGCCAAACAAAAATAGAAAAATAATCCTAAGTGTCAACCCTAACTTTCAACCCTAACTTTCAACCCTAACTTTCAACCCTAACTCTTCTCTGATTGGTTAGTACCCAAATGAGTCACATACCTAAATTTTCGTATTCCCCTATAACCCTAACCCTAACCCTAACCCTAACCCTAACCCTGGGCCAAACAAAAATAGAAAAATAATCCTAACTTTCAACCCTAACTTTCAACCCTAACTTTCAACCCTAACTTTCAACCCTAACTCTTCTCTGATTGGTTAGTACCCAAATGAGTCACATACCTAAATTTTCGTATTCCCCTATAACCCTGGGCCAAACAAAAATAGAAAAATAATCCTAAGTGTCAACCCTAACTTTCAACCCTAACTTTCAACCCTAACTTTCAACCCTAACTTTCAACCCTAACTTTCAACCCTAACTCTTCTCTGATTGGTTAGTACCCAAATGAGTCACATACCTAAATTTTCGTATTCCCCTATAACCCTAACCCTAACCCTAACCCTAACCCTAACCCTGGGCCAAACAAAAATAGAAAAATAATCCTAAGTGTCAACCCTAACTTTCAACCCTAACTTTCAACCCTAACTTTCAACCCTAACTTTCAACCCTAACTTTCAACCCTAACTCTTCTCTGATTGGTTAGTACCCAAATGAGTCACATACCTAAATTTTCGTATTCCCCTATAACCCTGGGCCAAACAAAAATAGAAAAATAATCCTAACTTTCAACCCTAACTTTCAACCCTAACTTTCAACCCTAACTCTTCTCTGATTGGTTAGTACCCAAATGAGTCACATACCTAAATTTTCGTATTCCCCTATAACCCTAACCCTAACCCTAACCCTAACCCTAACCCTAACCCAAATAGAAAAATAATCCTAAGTGTCAACCCTAACTTTCAACCCTAACTTTCAACCCTAACTTTCAACCCTAACTTTCAACCCTAACTCTTCTCTGATTGGTTAGTACCCAAATGAGTCACATACCTAAATTTTCGTATTCCCCTATAACCCTGGGCCAAACAAAAATAGAAAAATAATCCTAAGTGTCAACCCTAACTTTCAACCCTAACTTTCAACCCTAACTCTTCTCTGATTGGTTAGTACCCAAATGAGTCACATACCTAAATTTTCGTATTCCCCTATAACCCTGGGCCAAACAAAAATAGAAAAATAATCCTAAGTGTCAACCCTAACTTTCAACCCTAACTTTCAACCCTAACTTTCAACCCTAACTTTCAACCCTAACTCTTCTCTGATTGGTTAGTACCCAAATGAGTCACATACCTAAATTTTCGTATTCCCCTATAACCCTGGGCCAAACAAAAATAGAAAAATAATCCTAAGTGTCAACCCTAACTTTCAACCCTAACTTTCAACCCTAACTTTCAACCCTAACTCTTCTCTGATTGGTTAGTACCCAAATGAGTCACATACCTAAATTTTCGTATTCTCCTATAACCCTGGGCCAAACAAAAATAGAAAAATAATCCTAAGTGTCAACCCTAACTTTCAACCCTAACTTTCAACCCTAACTTTCAACCCTAACTCTTCTCTGATGGGTTAGTACCCAAATGAGTCACATACCTAAATTTTCGTATTCCCCTATAACCCTGGGCCAAACAAAAATAGAAAAATAATCCTAAGTGTCAACCCTAACTTTCAACCCTAACTTTCAACCCTAACTTTCAACCCTAACTCTTCTCTGATTGGTTAGTACCCAAATGAGTCACATACCTAAATTTTCGTATTCCCCTATAACCCTGGGCCAAACAAAAATAGAAAAATAATCTTAAGTGTCAACCCTAACTTTCAACCCTAACTTTCAACCCTAACTTTCAACCCTAACTTTCAACCCTAACTCTTCTCTGATTGGTTAGTACCCAAATGAGTCACATACCTAAATTTTCGTATTCCCCTATAACCCTGGGCCAAACAAAAATAGAAAAATAATCCTAAGTGTCAACCCTAACTTTCAACCCTAACTTTCAACCCTAACTTTCAACCCTAACTTTCAACCCTAACTTTCAACCCTAACTCTTCTCTGATTGGTTAGTACCCAAATGAGTCACATACCTAAATTTTCGTATTCCCCTATAACCCTGGGCCAAACAAAAATAGAAAAATAATCCTAAGTGTCAACCCTAACTTTCAACCCTAACTTTCAACCCTAACTTTCAACCCTAACTCTTCTCTGATTGGTTAGTACCCAAATGAGTCACATACCTAAATTTTCGTATTCCCCTATAACCCTAACCCTAACCCTAACCCTAACCCTAAATTTTCGTATACCCCTATAACCCTGGGCCAAACAAAAATAGAAAAATAATCCTAAGTGTCAACCCTAACTTTCAACCCTAACTTTCAACCCTAACTTTCAACCCTAACTCTTCTCTGATTGGTTAGTACCCAAATGAGTCACATACCTAAATTTTCGTATTCCCCTATAACCCTGGGCCAAACAAAAATAGAAAAATAATCCTAACTTTCAACCCTAACTTTCAACCCTAACTTTCAACCCTAACTCTTCTCTGATTGGTTAGTACCCAAATGAGTCACATACCTAAATTTTCGTATTCCCCTATAACCCTGGGCCAAACAAAAATAGAAAAATAATCCTAACTTTCAACCCTAACTTTCAACCCTAACTTTCAACCCTAACTTTCAACCCTAACTTTCAACCCTAACTCTTCTCTGATTGGTTAGTACCCAAATGAGTCACATACCTAAATTTTCGTATTCCCCTATAACCCTGGGCCAAACAAAAATAGAAAAATAATCCTAAGTGTCAACCCTAACTTTCAACCCTAACTTTCAACCCTAACTTTCAACCCTAACTCTTCTCTGATTGGTTAGTACCCAAATGAGTCACATACCTAATTTTTCGTATTCCCCTATAACCCTGGGCCAAACAAAAATAGAAAAATAATCCTAAGTGTCAACCCTAACTTTCAACCCTAACTTTCAACCCTAACTTTCAACCCTAACTTTCAACCCTAACTCTTCTCTGATTGGTTAGTACCCAAATGAGTCACATACCTAAATTTTCGTATTCCCCTATAACCCTGGGCCAAACAAAAATAGAAAAATAATCCTAAGTGTCAACCCTAACTTTCAACCCTAACTTTCAACCCTAACTTTCAACCCTAACTTTCAACCCTAACTTTCAACCCTAACTCTTCTCTGATTGGTTAGTACCCAAATGAGTCACATACCTAAATGTTCGTATTCCCCTATAACCCTGGGCCAAACAAAAATAGAAAAATAATCCTAAGTGTCAACCCTAACTTTCAACCCTAACTTTCAACCCTAACTTTCAACCCTAACTTTCAACCCTAACTCTTCTCTGATTGGTTAGTACCCAAATGAGTCACATACCTAAATTTTCGTATTCCCCTATAACCCTAACCCTAACCCTAACTTTCAACCCTAACTTTCAACCCTAACTTTCAACCCTAACTCTTCTCTGATTGGTTAGTACCCAAATGAGTCACATACCTAAATTTTCGTATTCCCCTATAACCCTGGGCCAAACAAAAATAGAAAAATAATCCTAACTTTCAACCCTAACTTTCAACCCTAACTTTCAACCCTAACTTTCAACCCTAACTCTTCTCTGATTGGTTAGTACCCAAATGAGTCACATACCTAAATTTTCGTATTCCCCTATAACCCTGGGCCAAACAAAAATAGAAAAATAATCCTAAGTGTCAACCCTAACTTTCAACCCTAACTTTCAAACCTAACTTTCAACCCTAACTTTCAACCCTAACTTTCAACCCTAACTTTCAACCCTAACTCTTCTCTGATTGGTTAGTACCCAAATGAGTCACATACCTAAATTTTCATATTCCCCTATAACCCTGGGCCAAACAAAAATAGAAAAATAATCCTAACTTTCAACCCTAACTTTCAACCCTAACTTTCAACCCTAACTCTTCTCTGATTGGTTAGTACCCAAATGAGTCACATACCTAAATTTTCGTATTCCCCTATAACCCTGGGCCAAACAAAAATAGAAAAATAATCCTAACTTTCAACCCTAACTTTCAACCCTAACTTTCAACCCTAACTCTTCTCTGATTGGTTAGTACCCAAATGAGTCACATACCTAAATTTTCGTATTCCCCTATAACCCTGGGCCAAACAAAAATAGAAAAATAATCCTAAGTGTCAACCCTAACTTTCAACCCTAACTTTCAACCCTAACTTTCAACCCTAACTTTCAACCCTAACTCTTCTCTGATTGGTTAGTACCCAAATGAGTCACATACCTAAATTTTCGTATTCCCCTATAACCCTGGGCCAAACAAAAATAGAAAAATAATCCTAACTTTCAACCCTAACTTTCAACCCTAACTTTCAACCCTAACTCTTCTCTGATTGGTTAGTACCCAAATGAGTCACATACCTAAATTTTCGTATTCCCCTATAACCCTGGGCCAAACAAAAATCGAAAAATAATCCTAACTTTCAACCCTAACTTTCAACCCTAACTTTCAACCCTAACTTTCAACCCTAACTCTTCTCTGATTGGTTAGTACCCAAATGAGTCACATACCTACATTTTCGTATTCCCCTATAACCCTGGGCCAAACAAAAATAGAAAAATAATCCTAACTTTCAACCCTAACTTTGAACCCTAACTTTCAACCCTAACTTTCAACCCTAACTCTTCTCTGATTGGTTAGTACCCAAATGAGTCACATACCTAAATTTTCGTATTCCCCTATAACCCTGGGCCAAACAAAAATAGAAAAATAATCCTAAGTGTCAACCCTAACTTTCAACCCTAACTTTCAACCCTAACTTTCAACCCTAACTTTCAACCCTAACTCTTCTCTGATTGGTTAGTACCCAAATGAGTCACATACCTAAATTTTCGTATTCCCCTATAACCCTGGGCCAAACAAAAATAGAAAAATAATCCTAAGTGTCAACCCTAACTTTCAACCCTAACTTTCAACCCTAACTTTCAACCCTAACTCTTCTCTGATTGGTTAGTACCCAAATGAGTCACATACCTAAATTTTCGTATTCCCCTATAACCCTGGGCCAAACAAAAATAGAAAAATAATCCTAACTTTCAACCCTAACTTTCAACCCTAACTTTCAACCCTAACTTTCAACCCTAACTCTTCTCTGATTGGTTAGTACCCAAATGAGTCACATACCTAAATTTTCGTATTCCCCTATAACCCTAACCCTAACCCTAACCCTAACCCTAATAACCCTAACCCTAACCCTAACCCTAATAACCCTAACCCTAACCCTAACCCTAACCCTAATAACCCTAACCCTAACCCTAACCCTAACCCTAATAACCCTAACCCTAACCCTAACCCTAACCCTAATTTTCGTATTCCCCTATAACCCTAACCCTAACCCTAACCCTAATACCCTAACCCTAACCCTAACCCTAACCCTAACTTTCAACCCTAACTTTCAACCCTAACTTTCAACCCTAACTTTCAACCCTAACTTTCAACCCTAACTCTTCTCTGATTGGTTAGTACCCAAATGAGTCACATACCTAAATTTTCGTATTCCCCTATAACCCTGGGCCAAACAAAAATAGAAAAATAATCCTAACTTTCAACCCTAACTTTCAACCCTAACTTTCAACCCTAACTTTCAACCCTAACTCTTCTCTGATTGGTTAGTACCCAAATGAGTCACATACCTAAATTTTCGTATTCCCCTATAACCCTGGGCCAAACAAAAATAGAAAAATAATCCTAAGTGTCAACCCTAACTTTCAACCCTAACTTTCAACCCTAACTTTCAACCCTAACTCTTCTCTGATTGGTTAGTACCCAAATGAGTCACATACCTAAATTTTCGTATTCCCCTATAACCCTGGGCCAAACAAAAATAGAAAAATAATCCTAACTTTCAACCCTAACTTTCAACCCTAACTTTCAACCCTAACTTTCAACCCTAACTTTCAACCCTAACTTTCAACCCTAACTCTTCTCTGATTGGTTAGTACCCAAATGAGTCACATACCTAAATTTTCGTATTCCCCTATAACCCTAACCCTAACCCTAACCCTAACCCAAAAATAGAAAAATAATCCTAAGTGTCAACCCTAACTTTCAACCCTAACTTTCAACCCTAACTTTCAACCCTAACTCTTCTCTGATTGGTTAGTACCCAAATGAGTCACATACCTAAATTTTCGTATTCCCCTATAACCCTAACCCTAACCCTAACCCTAACTCTTCTCTGATTGGTTAGTACCCAAATGAGTCACATACCTAAATTTTCGTATTCCCCTATAACCCTAACCCTAACCCTAACCCTAATACCCTAACCCTTTCAACCCTAACTTTCAACCCTAACTTTCAACCCTAACTTTCAACCCTAACTCTTCTCTGATTGGTTAGTACCCAAATGAGTCACATACCTAAATTTTCGTATTCCCCTATAACCCTGGGCCAAACAAAAATAGAAAAATAATCCTAAGTGTCAACCCTAACTTTCAACCCTAACTTTCAACCCTAACTTTCAACCCTAACTTTCAACCCTAACTTTCAACCCTAACTCTTCTCTGATTGGTTAGTACCCAAATGAGTGACATACCTAAATTTTCGTATTCCCCTATAACCCTGGGCCAAACAAAAATAGAAAAATAATCCTAAGTGTCAACCCTAACTTTCAACCCTAACTTTCAACCCTAACTTTCAACCCTAACTCTTCTCTGATTGGTTAGTACCCAAATGAGTCACATACCTAAATTTTCGTATTCCCCTATAACCCTAACCCTAACCCTTTCAACCCTAACTTTCAACCCTAACTTTCAACCCTAACTCTTCTCTGATTGGTTAGTACCCAAATGAGTCACATACCTAAATTTTCGTATTCCCCTATAACCCTGGGCCAAACAAAAATAGAAAAATAATCCTAACTTTCAACCCTAACTTTCAACCCTAACTTTCAACCCTAACTTTCAACCCTAACTCTTCTCTGATTGGTTAGTACCCAAATGAGTCACATACCTAAATTTTCGTATTCCCCTATAACCCTGGGCCAAACAAAAATAGAAAAATAATCCTTAGTGTCAACCCTAACTTTCAACCCTAACTTTAAACCCTAACTTTCAACCCTAACTTTCAACCCTAACTCTTCTCTGATTGGTTAGTACCCAAATGAGTCACATACCTAAATTTTCGTATTCCCCTATAACCCTGGGCCAAAAAAAATAGAAAAATAATCCTAACTTTCAACCCTAACTTTCAACCCTAACTTTCAACCCTAACTTTCAACCCTAACTCTTCTCTGATTGGTTAGTACCCAAATGAGTCACATACCTACATTTTCGTATTCCCCTATAACCCTGGGCCAAACAAAAATAGAAAAATAATCCTAAATGTCAACCCTAACTTTCAACCCTAACTTTCATTCCTAACTTTCAACCCTAACTTTCAACCCTAACTTTCAACCCTAACTCTTCTCTGATTGGTTAGTACCCAAATGAGTCACATACCTAAATTTTCGTATTCCCCTATAACCCTGGGCCAAACAAAAATAGAAAAATAATCCTAAGTGTCAACCCTAACTTTCAACCCTAACTTTCAACCCTAACTTTCAACCCTAACTTTCAACCCTAACTTTCAACCCTAACTCTTCTCTGATTGGTTAGTACCCAAATGAGTCACATACCTAAATTTTCGTATTCCCCTATAACCCTAACCCTAACCCTAACCCTAACCCTAACCCTAACCCTAAATTTTCGTATTCCCCTATAACCCTGGGCCAAACAAAAATAGAAAAATAATCCTAAGTGTCAACCCTAACATTCAACCCTAACTTTCAACCCTAACTTTCAACCCTAACTTTCAACCCTAACTCTTCTCTGATTGGTTAGTACCCAAATGAGTCACATACCTAAATTTTCGTATTCCCCTATAACCCTGGGCCAAACAAAAATAGAAAAATAATCCTAACTTTCAACCCTAACTTTCAACCCTAACTTTCAACCCTAACTCTTCTCTGATTGGTTAGTACCCAAATGAGTCACATACCTAAAATTTCGTATTCCCCTATAACCCTGGGCCAAACAAAAATAGAAAAATAATCCTAAGTATCAACCCTAACTTTCAACCCTAACTTTCAACCCTAACTTTCAACCCTAACTTTCAACCCTAACTCTTCTCTGATTGGTTAGTACCCAAATGAGTCACATACCTAAATTTTCGTATTCCCCTATAACCCTGGGCCAAACAAAAATAGAAAAATAATCCTAAGTGTCAACCCTAACTTTCAACCCTAACTTTCAACCCTAACTCTTCTCTGATTGGTTAGTACCCAAATGAGTCACATACCTAAATTTTCGTATTCCCCTATAACCCTAACCCTAACCCTAACTTTCAACGCTAACCCTAACTCTTCTCTGATTGGTTAGTACCCAAATGAGTCACATACCTAAATTTTCGTATTCCCCTATAACCCTAACCCTAACCCTAACCCTAAACCCTAACCCTAACCCTAACCCTTCTCTGATTGGTTAGTACCCAAATGAGTCACATACCTAAATTTTCGTATTCCCCTATAACCCTAACCCTAACCCTAACCCTAACCCTAACCCTAACCCTAACCCTAACCCTAACCCTAACCCTAACCCTAACCCTAACCCTAACCCTAACCCTAACCCTAAATTTTCGTATTCCCCTATAACCCTGGGCCAAACAAAAATAGAAAAATAATCCTAACTTTCAACCCTAACTTTCAACCCTAACTTTCAACCCTAACTTTCAACCCTAACTCTTCTCTGATTGGTTAGTACCCAAATGAGTCACATACCTAAATTTTCGTATTCCCCTATAACCCTGGGCCAAACAAAAATAGAAAAATAATCCTAAGTGTCAACCCTAACTTTCAACCCTAACTTTCAACCCTAACTTTCAACCCTAACTTTCAACCCTAACTTTCAACCCTAACTTTCAACCCTAACTTTCAACCCTAACTTTCAACCCTAACTCTTCTCTGATTGGTTAGTACCCAAATGAGTCACATACCTAAATTTTCGTATTCCCCTATAACCCTGGGCCAAACAAAAATAGAAAAATAATCCTAACTTTCAACCCTAACTTTCAACCCTAACTTTCAACCCTAACTTTCAACCCTAACTTTCAACCCTAACTTTCAACCCTAACTCTTCTCTGATTGGTTAGTACCCAAATGAGTCACATACCTAAATTTTCGTATTCCCCTATAACCCTGGGCCAAACAAAAATAGAAAAATAATCCTAAGTGTCAACCCTAACTTTCAACCCTAACTCTTCTCTGATTGGTTAGTACCCAAATGAGTCACATACCTAAATTTTCGTATTCCCCTATAACCCTTGGCCAAACAAAAATAGAAAAATAATCCTAACTTTCAACCCTAACTTTCAACCCTAACTTTCAACCCTAACTTTCAACCCTAACTCTTCTCTGATTGGTTAGTACCCAAATGAGTCACATACCTAAATTTTCGTATTCCCCTATAACCCTGGGCCAAACAAAAATAGAAAAATAATCCTAAGTGTCAACCCTAACTTTCAACCCTAACTTTCAACCCTAACTTTCAACCCTAACTTTCAACCCTAACTTTCAACCCTAACTCTTCTCTGATTGGTTAGTACCCAAATGAGTCACATACCTAAATTTTCGTATTCCCCTATAACCCTGGGCCAAACAAAAATAGAAAAATAATCCTAACTTTCAACCCTAACTTTCAACCCTAACTTTCAACCCTAACTCTTCTCTGATTGGTTAGTACCCAAATGAGTCACATACCTAAATTTTCGTATTCCCCTATAACCCTGGGCCAAACAAAAATAGAAAAATAATCCTAAGTGTCAACCCTAACTTTCAACCCTAACTTTCAACCCTAACTTTCAACCCTAACTCTTCTCTGATTGGTTAGTACCCAAATGAGTCACATACCTAAATTTTCGTATTCCCCTATAACCCTGGGCCAAACAAAAATAGAAAAATAATCCTAACTTTCAACCCTAACTTTCAACCCTAACTTTCAACCCTAACTTTCAACCCTAACTCTTCTCTGATTGGTTAGTACCCAAATGAGTCACATACCTAAATTTTCGTATTCCCCTATAACCCTGGGCCAAACAAAAATAGAAAAATAATCCTAAGTGTCAACCCTAACTTTCAACCCTAACTTTCAACCCTAACTTTCAACCCTAACTTTCAACCCTAACTTTCAACCCTAACTTTCAACCCTAACTTTCAACCCTAACTTTCAACCCTAACTCTTCTCTGATTGGTTAGTACCCAAATGAGTCACATACCTAAATTTTCGTATTCCCCTATAACCCTGGGCCAAACAAAAATAGAAAAATAATCCTAAGTGTCAACCCTAACTTTCAACCCTAACTTTCAACCCTAACTTTCAACCCTAACTTTCAACCCTAACTCTTCTCTGATTGGTTAGTACCCAAATGAGTCACATACCTAAATTTTCGTATTCCCCTATAACCCTAACCCTAACCCTAACCCTAACCCTAACCCTAACCCTAACCCTAACTTTCAACCCTAACTTTCAACCCTAACTCTTCTCTGATTGGTTAGTACCCAAATGAGTCACATACCTAAATTTTCGTATTCCCCTATAACCCTGGGCCAAACAAAAATAGAAAAATAATCCTAAGTGTCAACCCTAACTTTCAACCCTAACTTTCAACCCTAACTCTTCTCTGATTGGTTAGTACCCAAATGAGTCACATACCTAAATTTTCGTATTCCCCTATAACCCTGGGCCAAACAAAAATAGAAAAATAATCCTAAGTGTCAACCCTAACTTTCAAACCTAACTTTCAACCCTAACTTTCAACCCTAACTCTTCTCTGATTGGTTAGTACCCAAATGAGTCACATACCTAAATTTTCGTATTCCCCTATCACCCTGGGCCATACAAAAATAGAAAAATAATCCTAAGTGTCAACCCTAACTTTCAACCCTAACTTTCAACCCTAACTTTCAACCCTAACTTTCAACCCTAACTTTCAACCCTAACTTTCAACCCTAACTTTCAACCCTAACTCTTCTCTGATTGGTTAGTACCCAAATGAGTCACATACCTAAAATTTCGTATTCCCCTATAACCCTGGGCCAAACAAAAATAGAAAAATAATCCTAAGTGTCAACCCTAACTTTCAACCCTAACTTTCAACCCTAACTTTCAACCCTAACTTTCAACCCTAACTTTCAACCCTAACTCTTCTCTGATTGGTTAGTACCCAAATGAGTCACATACCTAAATTTTCGTATTCCCCTATAACCCTGGGCCAAACAAAAATAGAAAAATAATCCTAAGTGTCAACCCTAACTTTCAACCCTAACTCTTCTCTGATTGGTTAGTACCCAAATGAGTCACATACCTAAATTTTCGTATTCCCCTATAACCCTGGGCCAAACAAAAATAGAAAAATAATCCTAACTTTCAACCCTAACTTTCAACCCTAACTTTCAACCCTAACTTTCAACCCTAACTCTTCTCTGATTGGTTAGTACCCAAATGAGTCACATACCTAAAATTTCGTATTCCCCTATAACCCTGGGCCAAACAAAAATAGAAAAATAATCCTAAGTGTCAACCCTAACTTTCAACCCTAACTTTCAACCCTAACTTTCAACCCTAACTTTCAACCCTAACTCTTCTCTGATTGGTTAGTACCCAAATGAGTCACATACCTAAATTTTCGTATTCCCCTATAACCCTGGGCCAAACAAAAATAGAAAAATAATCCTAACTTTCAACCCTAACTTTCAACCCTAACTTTCAATCCTAACTCTTCTCTGATTGGTTAGTACCCAAATGAGTCACATACCTAAATTTTCGTATTCCCCTATAACCCTGGGCCAAACAAAAATAGAAAAATAATCCTAAGTGTCAACCCTAACTTTCAACCCTAACTTTCAACCCTAACTTTCAACCCTAACTCTTCTCTGATTGGTTAGTACCCAAATGAGTCACATACCTAAATTTTCGTATTCCCCTATAACCCTGGGCCAAACAAAAATAGAAAAATAATCCTAACTTTCAACCCTAACTTTCAACCCTAACTTTCAACCCTAACTTTCAACCCTAACTCTTCTCTGATTGGTTAGTACCCAAATGAGTCACATACCTAAATTTTCGTATTCCCCTATAACCCTGGGCCAAACAAAAATAGAAAAATAATCCTAAGTGTCAACCCTAACTTTCAACCCTAACTTTCAACCCTAACTTTCAACCCTAACTTTCAACCCTAACTTTCAACCCTAACTTTCAACCCTAACTTTCAACCCTAACTTTCAACCCTAACTCTTCTCTGATTGGTTAGTACCCAAATGAGTCACATACCTAAATTTTCGTATTCCCCTATAACCCTGGGCCAAACAAAAATAGAAAAATAATCCTAAGTGTCAACCCTAACTTTCAACCCTAACTTTCAACCCTAACTTTCAACCCTAACTTTCAACCCTAACTCTTCTCTGATTGGTTAGTACCCAAATGAGTCACATACCTAAATTTTCGTATTCCCCTATAACCCTAACCCTAACCCTAACCCTAACCCTAACCCTAACTTTCAACCCTAACTTTCAACCCTAACTCTTCTCTGATTGGTTAGTACCCAAATGAGTCACATACCTAAATTTTCGTATTCCCCTATAACCCTGGGCCAAACAAAAATAGAAAAATAATCCTAAGTGTCAACCCTAACTTTCAACCCTAACTTTCAACCCTAACTCTTCTCTGATTGGTTAGTACCCAAATGAGTCACATACCTAAATTTTCGTATTCCCCTATAACCCTGGGCCAAACAAAAATAGAAAAATAATCCTAAGTGTCAACCCTAACTTTCAAACCTAACTTTCAACCCTAACTTTCAACCCTAACTCTTCTCTGATTGGTTAGTACCCAAATGAGTCACATACCTAAATTTTCGTATTCCCCTATCACCCTGGGCCATACAAAAATAGAAAAATAATCCTAAGTGTCAACCCTAACTTTCAACCCTAACTTTCAACCCTAACTTTCAACCCTAACTTTCAACCCTAACTTTCAACCCTAACTTTCAACCCTAACTCTTCTCTGATTGGTTAGTACCCAAATGAGTCACATACCTAAATTTTCGTATTCCCCTATAACCCTGGGCCAAACAAAAATAGAAAAATAATTCTAAGTGTCAACCCTAACTTTCAACCCTAACTTTCAACCCTAACTTTCAACCCTAACTTTCAACCCTAACTTTCAACCCTAACTCTTCTCTGATTGGTTAGTACCCAAATGAGTCACATACCTAAATTTTCGTATTCCCCTATAACCCTGGGCCAAACAAAAATAGAAAAATAATCCTAAGTGTCAACCCTAACTTTCAACCCTAACTTTCAACCCTAACTTTCAACCCTAACTTTCAACCCTAACTTTCAACCCTAACTCTTCTCTGATTGGTTAGTACCCAAATGAGTCACATACCTAAATTTTCGTATTCCCCTATAACCCTAACCCTAACCCTAACCCTAACCCTAACCCTAACCCTAACCCTAACCCTAACCCTAACCCTAACCCTAAATTTTCGTATTCCCCTATAACCCTGGGCCAAACAAAAATAGAAAAATAATCCTAACTTTCAACCCTAACTTTCAACCCTAACTTTCAACCCTAACTTTCAACCCTAACTCTTCTCTGATTGGTTAGTACCCAAATGAGTCACATACCTAAATTTTCGTATTCCCCTATAACCCTGGGCCAAACAAAAATAGAAAAATAATCCTAAGTGTCAACCCTAACTTTCAACCCTAACTTTCAACCCTAACTTTCAACCCTAACTTTCAACCCTAACTTTCAACCCTAACTTTCAACCCTAACTTTCAACCCTAACTTTCAACCCTAACTCTTCTCTGATTGGTTAGTACCCAAATGAGTCACATACCTAAATTTTCGTATTCCCCTATAACCCTGGGCCAAACAAAAATAGAAAAATAATCCTAAGTGTCAACCCTAACTTTCAACCCTAACTTTCAACCCTAACTTTCAACCCTAACTTTCAACCCTAACTCTTCTCTGATTGGTTAGTACCCAAATGAGTCACATACCTAAATTTTCGTATTCCCCTATAACCCTAACCCTAACCCTAACCCTAACCCTAACCCTAACCCTAACCCTAACTTTCAACCCTAACTTTCAACCCTAACTCTTCTCTGATTGGTTAGTACCCAAATGAGTCACATACCTAAATTTTCGTATTCCCCTATAACCCTGGGCCAAACAAAAATAGAAAAATAATCCTAAGTGTCAACCCTAACTTTCAACCCTAACTTTCAACCCTAACTCTTCTCTGATTGGTTAGTACCCAAATGAGTCACATACCTAAATTTTCGTATTCCCCTATAACCCTGGGCCAAACAAAAATAGAAAAATAATCCTAAGTGTCAACCCTAACTTTCAAACCTAACTTTCAACCCTAACTTTCAACCCTAACTCTTCTCTGATTGGTTAGTACCCAAATGAGTCACATACCTAAATTTTCGTATTCCCCTATCACCCTGGGCCATACAAAAATAGAAAAATAATCCTAAGTGTCAACCCTAACTTTCAACCCTAACTTTCAACCCTAACTTTCAACCCTAACTTTCAACCCTAACTTTCAACCCTAACTTTCAACCCTAACTCTTCTCTGATTGGTTAGTACCCAAATGAGTCACATACCTAAATTTTCGTATTCCCCTATAACCCTGGGCCAAACAAAAATAGAAAAATAATTCTAAGTGTCAACCCTAACTTTCAACCCTAACTTTCAACCCTAACTTTCAACCCTAACTTTCAACCCTAACTCTTCTCTGATTGGTTAGTACCCAAATGAGTCACATACCTAAATTTTCGTATTCCCCTATAACCCTGGGCCAAACAAAAATAGAAAAATAATCCTAAGTGTCAACCCTAACTTTCAACCCTAACTTTCAACCCTAACTTTCAACCCTAACTTTCAACCCTAACTTTCAACCCTAACTCTTCTCTGATTGGTTAGTACCCAAATGAGTCACATACCTAAATTTTCGTATTCCCCTATAACCCTAACCCTAACCCTAACCCTAACCCTAACCCTAACCCTAACCCTAACCCTAACCCTAACCCTAACTCTTCTCTGATTGGTTAGTACCCAAATGAGTCACATACCTAAATTTTCGTATTCCCCTATAACCCTGGGCCAAACAAAAATAGAAAAATAATCCTAAGTGTCAACCCTAACTTTCAACCCTAACTTTCAACCCTAACTTTCAACCCTAACTCTTCTCTGATTGGTTAGTACCCAAATGAGTCACATACCTAAATTTTCGTATTCCCCTATAACCCTGGGCCAAACAAAAATAGAAAAATAATCCTAACTTTCAACCCTAACTTTCAACCCTAACTTTCAACCCTAACTTTCAACCCTAACTTTCAACCCTAAATTTCAACCCTAACTCTTCTCTGATTGGTTAGTACCCAAATGAGTCACATACCTAAATTTTCGTATTCCCCTATAACCCTGGGCCAAACAAAAATAGAAAAATAATCCTAAGTGTCAACCCTAACTTTCAACCCTAACTCTTCTCTGATTGGTTAGTACCCAAATGAGTCACATACCTAAATTTTCGTATTCCCCTATAACCCTGGGCCAAACAAAAATAGAAAAATAATCCTAACTTTCAACCCTAACTTTCAACCCTAACTTTCAACCCTAACTTTCAACCCTAACTCTTCTCTGATTGGTTAGTACCCAAATGAGTCACATACCTAAATTTTCGTATTCCCCTATAACCCTGGGCCAAACAAAAATAGAAAAATAATCCTAAGTGTCAACCCTAACTTTCAACCCTAACTTTCAACCCTAACTTTCAACCCTAACTTTCAACCCTAACTTTCAACCCTAACTCTTCTCTGATTGGTTAGTACCCAAATGAGTCACATACCTAAATTTTCGTATTCCCCTATAACCCTGGGCCAAACAAAAATAGAAAAATAATCCTAACTTTCAACCCTAACTTTCAACCCTAACTTTCAACCCTAACTCTTCTCTGATTGGTTAGTACCCAAATGAGTCACATACCTAAATTTTCGTATTCCCCTATAACCCTGGGCCAAACAAAAATAGAAAAATAATCCTAAGTGTCAACCCTAACTTTCAACCCTAACTTTCAACCCTAACTTTCAACCCTAACTCTTCTCTGATTGGTTAGTACCCAAATGAGTCACATACCTAAATTTTCGTATTCCCCTATAACCCTGGGCCAAACAAAAATAGAAAAATAATCCTAACTTTCAACCCTAACTTTCAACCCTAACTTTCAACCCTAACTTTCAACCCTAACTCTTCTCTGATTGGTTAGTACCCAAATGAGTCACATACCTAAATTTTCGTATTCCCCTATAACCCTGGGCCAAACAAAAATAGAAAAATAATCCTAAGTGTCAACCCTAACTTTCAACCCTAACTTTCAACCCTAACTTTCAACCCTAACTTTCAACCCTAACTTTCAACCCTAACTTTCAACCCTAACTTTCAACCCTAACTTTCAACCCTAACTCTTCTCTGATTGGTTAGTACCCAAATGAGTCACATACCTAAATTTTCGTATTCCCCTATAACCCTGGGCCAAACAAAAATAGAAAAATAATCCTAAGTGTCAACCCTAACTTTCAACCCTAACTTTCAACCCTAACTTTCAACCCTAACTTTCAACCCTAACTCTTCTCTGATTGGTTAGTACCCAAATGAGTCACATACCTAAATTTTCGTATTCCCCTATAACCCTAACCCTAACCCTAACCCTAACCCTAACCCTAACCCTAACCCTAACTTTCAACCCTAACTTTCAACCCTAACTCTTCTCTGATTGGTTAGTACCCAAATGAGTCACATACCTAAATTTTCGTATTCCCCTATAACCCTGGGCCAAACAAAAATAGAAAAATAATCCTAAGTGTCAACCCTAACTTTCAACCCTAACTTTCAACCCTAACTCTTCTCTGATTGGTTAGTACCCAAATGAGTCACATACCTAAATTTTCGTATTCCCCTATAACCCTGGGCCAAACAAAAATAGAAAAATAATCCTAAGTGTCAACCCTAACTTTCAAACCTAACTTTCAACCCTAACTTTCAACCCTAACTCTTCTCTGATTGGTTAGTACCCAAATGAGTCACATACCTAAATTTTCGTATTCCCCTATCACCCTGGGCCATACAAAAATAGAAAAATAATCCTAAGTGTCAACCCTAACTTTCAACCCTAACTTTCAACCCTAACTTTCAACCCTAACTTTCAACCCTAACTTTCAACCCTAACTTTCAACCCTAACTTTCAACCCTAACTCTTCTCTGATTGGTTAGTACCCAAATGAGTCACATACCTAAAATTTCGTATTCCCCTATAACCCTGGGCCAAACAAAAATAGAAAAATAATCCTAAGTGTCAACCCTAACTTTCAACCCTAACTTTCAACCCTAACTTTCAACCCTAACTTTCAACCCTAACTTTCAACCCTAACTCTTCTCTGATTGGTTAGTACCCAAATGAGTCACATACCTAAATTTTCGTATTCCCCTATAACCCTGGGCCAAACAAAAATAGAAAAATAATCCTAAGTGTCAACCCTAACTTTCAACCCTAACTCTTCTCTGATTGGTTAGTACCCAAATGAGTCACATACCTAAATTTTCGTATTCCCCTATAACCCTGGGCCAAACAAAAATAGAAAAATAATCCTAACTTTCAACCCTAACTTTCAACCCTAACTTTCAACCCTAACTTTCAACCCTAACTCTTCTCTGATTGGTTAGTACCCAAATGAGTCACATACCTAAATTTTCGTATTCCCCTATAACCCTGGGCCAAACAAAAATAGAAAAATAATCCTAAGTGTCAACCCTAACTTTCAACCCTAACTTTCAACCCTAACTTTCAACCCTAACTTTCAACCCTAACTTTCAACCCTAACTCTTCTCTGATTGGTTAGTACCCAAATGAGTCACATACCTAAATTTTCGTATTCCCCTATAACCCTGGGCCAAACAAAAATAGAAAAATAATCCTAACTTTCAACCCTAACTTTCAACCCTAACTTTCAACCCTAACTCTTCTCTGATTGGTTAGTACCCAAATGAGTCACATACCTAAATTTTCGTATTCCCCTATAACCCTGGGCCAAACAAAAATAGAAAAATAATCCTAAGTGTCAACCCTAACTTTCAACCCTAACTTTCAACCCTAACTTTCAACCCTAACTCTTCTCTGATTGGTTAGTACCCAAATGAGTCACATACCTAAATTTTCGTATTCCCCTATAACCCTGGGCCAAACAAAAATAGAAAAATAATCCTAACTTTCAACCCTAACTTTCAACCCTAACTTTCAACCCTAACTTTCAACCCTAACTCTTCTCTGATTGGTTAGTACCCAAATGAGTCACATACCTAAATTTTCGTATTCCCCTATAACCCTGGGCCAAACAAAAATAGAAAAATAATCCTAAGTGTCAACCCTAACTTTCAACCCTAACTTTCAACCCTAACTTTCAACCCTAACTTTCAACCCTAACTTTCAACCCTAACTTTCAACCCTAACTTTCAACCCTAACTTTCAACCCTAACTCTTCTCTGATTGGTTAGTACCCAAATGAGTCACATACCTAAATTTTCGTATTCCCCTATAACCCTGGGCCAAACAAAAATAGAAAAATAATCCTAAGTGTCAACCCTAACTTTCAACCCTAACTTTCAACCCTAACTTTCAACCCTAACTTTCAACCCTAACTCTTCTCTGATTGGTTAGTACCCAAATGAGTCACATACCTAAATTTTCGTATTCCCCTATAACCCTAACCCTAACCCTAACCCTAACCCTAACCCTAACCCTAACCCTAACTTTCAACCCTAACTTTCAACCCTAACTCTTCTCTGATTGGTTAGTACCCAAATGAGTCACATACCTAAATTTTCGTATTCCCCTATAACCCTGGGCCAAACAAAAATAGAAAAATAATCCTAAGTGTCAACCCTAACTTTCAACCCTAACTTTCAACCCTAACTCTTCTCTGATTGGTTAGTACCCAAATGAGTCACATACCTAAATTTTCGTATTCCCCTATAACCCTGGGCCAAACAAAAATAGAAAAATAATCCTAAGTGTCAACCCTAACTTTCAAACCTAACTTTCAACCCTAACTTTCAACCCTAACTCTTCTCTGATTGGTTAGTACCCAAATGAGTCACATACCTAAATTTTCGTATTCCCCTATCACCCTGGGCCATACAAAAATAGAAAAATAATCCTAAGTGTCAACCCTAACTTTCAACCCTAACTTTCAACCCTAACTTTCAACCCTAACTTTCAACCCTAACTTTCAACCCTAACTTTCAACCCTAACTCTTCTCTGATTGGTTAGTACCCAAATGAGTCACATACCTAAATTTTCGTATTCCCCTATAACCCTGGGCCAAACAAAAATAGAAAAATAATTCTAAGTGTCAACCCTAACTTTCAACCCTAACTTTCAACCCTAACTTTCAACCCTAACTTTCAACCCTAACTTTCAACCCTAACTCTTCTCTGATTGGTTAGTACCCAAATGAGTCACATACCTAAATTTTCGTATTCCCCTATAACCCTGGGCCAAACAAAAATAGAAAAATAATCCTAAGTGTCAACCCTAACTTTCAACCCTAACTTTCAACCCTAACTTTCAACCCTAACTTTCAACCCTAACTTTCAACCCTAACTCTTCTCTGATTGGTTAGTACCCAAATGAGTCACATACCTAAATTTTCGTATTCCCCTATAACCCTAACCCTAACCCTAACCCTAACCCTAACCCTAACCCTAACCCTAACCCTAACCCTAACCCTAACCCTTCTCTGATTGGTTAGTACCCAAATGAGTCACATACCTAAATTTTCGTATTCCCCTATAACCCTGGGCCAAACAAAAATAGAAAAATAATCCTAAGTGTCAACCCTAACTTTCAACCCTAACTTTCAACCCTAACTTTCAACCCTAACTTTCAACCCTAACTTTCAACCCTAACTCTTCTCTGATTGGTTAGTACCCAAATGAGTCACATACCTAAATTTTCGTATTCCCCTATAACCCTGGGCCAAACAAAAATAGAAAAATAATCCTAACTTTCAACCCTAACTTTCAACCCTAACTTTCAACCCTAACTCTTCTCTGATTGGTTAGTACCCAAATGAGTCACATACCTAAATTTTCGTATTCCCCTATAACCCTGGGCCAAACAAAAATAGAAAAATAATCCTAAGTGTCAACCCTAACTTTCAACCCTAACTTTCAACCCTAACTTTCAACCCTAACTCTTCTCTGATTGGTTAGTACCCAAATGAGTCACATACCTAAATTTTCGTATTCCCCTATAACCCTGGGCCAAACAAAAATAGAAAAATAATCCTAACTTTCAACCCTAACTTTCAACCCTAACTTTCAACCCTAACTTTCAACCCTAACTCTTCTCTGATTGGTTAGTACCCAAATGAGTCACATACCTAAATTTTCGTATTCCCCTATAACCCTAACCCTAACCCTAACCCTAACCCTAACCCTAACCCTAACCCTAACCCTAACCCTAAGTGTCAACCCTAACTTTCAACCCTAACTTTCAACCCTAACTTTCAACCCTAACTTTCAACCCTAACTTTCAACCCTAACTTTCAACCCTAACTCTTCTCTGATTGGTTAGTACCCAAATGAGTCACATACCTAAATTTTCGTATTCCCCTATCACCCTGGGCCAAACAAAAATAGAAAAATAATCCTAACTTTCAACCCTAACTTTCAACCCTAACTTTCAACCCTAACTTTCAACCCTAACTCTTCTCTGATTGGTTAGTACCCAAATGAGTCACATACCTAAATTTTCGTATTCCCCTATAACCCTGGGCCAAACAAAAATAGAAAAATAATCCTAACTTTCAACCCTAACTTTCAACCCTAACTTTCAACCCTAACTTTCAACCCTAACTTTCAACCCTAACTCTTCTCTGATTGGTTAGTACCCAAATGAGTCACATACCTAAATTTTCGTATTCCCCTATAACCCTGGGCCAAACAAAAATAGAAAAATAATCCTAAGTGTCAACCCTAACTTTCAACCCTAACTTTCAACCCTAACTTTCAACCCTAACTCTTCTCTGATTGGTTAGTACCCAAATGAGTCACATACCTAAATTTTCGTATTCCCCTATAACCCTAACCCTAACCCTAACCCTAACTCTTCTCTGATTGGTTAGTACCCAAATGAGTCACATACCTAAATTTTCGTATTCCCCTATAACCCTGGGCCAAACAAAAATAGAAAAATAATCCTAAGTGTCAACCCTAACTTTCAACCCTAACTTTCAACCCTAACTCTTCTCTGATTGGTTAGTACCCAAATGAGTCACATACCTAAATTTTCGTATTCCCCTATAACCCTGGGCCAAACAAAAATAGAAAAATAATCCTAACTTTCAACCCTAACTTTCAACCCTAACTTTCAACCCTAACTCTTCTCTGATTGGTTAGTACCCAAATGAGTCACATACCTAAATTTTCGTATTCCCCTATAACCCTGGGCCAAACAAAAATAGAAAAATAATCCTAACTTTCAACCCTAACTTTCAACCCTAACTTTCAACCCTAACTTTCAACCCTAACTCTTCTCTGATTGGTTAGTACCCAAATGAGTCACATACCTAAATTTTCGTATTCCCCTATAACCCTAACCCTAACCCTAACCCTAACCCTAACCCTAACCCTAACCCTAACCCTAAGTGTCAACCCTAACTTTCAACCCTAACTTTCAACCCTAACTTTCAACCCTAACTTTCAACCCTAACTTTCAACCCTAACTTTCAACCCTAACTCTTCTCTGATTGGTTAGTACCCAAATGAGTCACATACCTAAATTTTCGTATTCCCCTATCACCCTGGGCCAAACAAAAATAGAAAAATAATCCTAACTTTCAACCCTAACTTTCAACCCTAACTTTCAACCCTAACTTTCAACCCTAACTCTTCTCTGATTGGTTAGTACCCAAATGAGTCACATACCTAAATTTTCGTATTCCCCTATAACCCTGGGCCAAACAAAAATAGAAAAATAATCCTAACTTTCAACCCTAACTTTCAACCCTAACTTTCAACCCTAACTTTCAACCCTAACTTTCAACCCTAACTCTTCTCTGATTGGTTAGTACCCAAATGAGTCACATACCTAAATTTTCGTATTCCCCTATAACCCTGGGCCAAACAAAAATAGAAAAATAATCCTAAGTGTCAACCCTAACTTTCAACCCTAACTTTCAACCCTAACTTTCAACCCTAACTCTTCTCTGATTGGTTAGTACCCAAATGAGTCACATACCTAAATTTTCGTATTCCCCTATAACCCTAACCCTAACCCTAACCCTAACTCTTCTCTGATTGGTTAGTACCCAAATGAGTCACATACCTAAATTTTCGTATTCCCCTATAACCCTGGGCCAAACAAAAATAGAAAAATAATCCTAAGTGTCAACCCTAACTTTCAACCCTAACTTTCAACCCTAACTCTTCTCTGATTGGTTAGTACCCAAATGAGTCACATACCTAAATTTTCGTATTCCCCTATAACCCTGGGCCAAACAAAAATAGAAAAATAATCCTAACTTTCAACCCTAACTTTCAACCCTAACTTTCAACCCTAACTCTTCTCTGATTGGTTAGTACCCAAATGAGTCACATACCTAAAATTTCGTATTCCCCTATAACCCTGGGCCAAACAAAAATAGAAAAATAATCCTAAGTGTCAACCCTAACTTTCAACCCTAACTTTCAACCCTAACTTTCAACCCTAACTTTCAACCCTAACTCTTCTCTGATTGGTTAGTACCCAAATGAGTCACATACCTAAATTTTCGTATTCCCCTATAACCCTGGGCCAAACAAAAATAGAAAAATAATCCTAAGTGTCAACCCTAACTTTCAACCCTAACTCTTCTCTGATTGGTTAGTACCCAAATGAGTCACATACCTAAATTTTCGTATTCCCCTATAACCCTGGGCCAAACAAAAATAGAAAAATAATCCTAACTTTCAACCCTAACTTTCAACCCTAACTTTCAACCCTAACTTTCAACCCTAACTCTTCTCTGATTGGTTAGTACCCAAATGAGTCACATACCTAAATTTTCGTATTCCCCTATAACCCTGGGCCAAACAAAAATAGAAAAATAATCCTAAGTGTCAACCCTAACTTTCAACCCTAACTTTCAACCCTAACTTTCAACCCTAACTTTCAACCCTAACTCTTCTCTGATTGGTTAGTACCCAAATGAGTCACATACCTAAATTTTCGTATTCCCCTATAACCCTGGGCCAAACAAAAATAGAAAAATAATCCTAACTTTCAACCCTAACTTTCAACCCTAACTTTCAACCCTAACTCTTCTCTGATTGGTTAGTACCCAAATGAGTCACATACCTAAATTTTCGTATTCCCCTATAACCCTGGGCCAAACAAAAATAGAAAAATAATCCTAAGTGTCAACCCTAACTTTCAACCCTAACTTTCAACCCTAACTTTCAACCCTAACTCTTCTCTGATTGGTTAGTACCCAAATGAGTCACATACCTAAATTTTCGTATTCCCCTATAACCCTGGGCCAAACAAAAATAGAAAAATAATCCTAACTTTCAACCCTAACTTTCAACCCTAACTTTCAACCCTAACTTTCAACCCTAACTCTTCTCTGATTGGTTAGTACCCAAATGAGTCACATACCTAAATTTTCGTATTCCCCTATAACCCTGGGCCAAACAAAAATAGAAAAATAATCCTAAGTGTCAACCCTAACTTTCAACCCTAACTTTCAACCCTAACTTTCAACCCTAACTTTCAACCCTAACTTTCAACCCTAACTTTCAACCCTAACTTTCAACCCTAACTCTTCTCTGATTGGTTAGTACCCAAATGAGTCACATACCTAAATTTTCGTATTCCCCTATAACCCTGGGCCAAACAAAAATAGAAAAATAATCCTAAGTGTCAACCCTAACTTTCAACCCTAACTTTCAACCCTAACTTTCAACCCTAACTTTCAACCCTAACTCTTCTCTGATTGGTTAGTACCCAAATGAGTCACATACCTAAATTTTCGTATTCCCCTATAACCCTGGGCCAAACAAAAATAGAAAAATAATCCTAAGTGTCAACCCTAACTTTCAACCCTAACTTTCAACCCTAACTCTTCTCTGATTGGTTAGTACCCAAATGAGTCACATACCTAAATTTTCGTATTCCCCTATAACCCTGGGCCAAACAAAAATAGAAAAATAATCCTAAGTGTCAACCCTAACTTTCAACCCTAACTTTCAACCCTAACTTTCAACCCTAACTCTTCTCTGATTGGTTAGTACCCAAATGAGTCACATACCTAAATTTTCGTATTCCCCTATAACCCTGGGCCAAACAAAAATAGAAAAATAATCCTAACTTTCAACCCTAACTTTCAACCCTAACTTTCAACCCTAACTTTCAACCCTAACTCTTCTCTGATTGGTTAGTACCCAAATGAGTCACATACCTAAATTTTCGTATTCCCCTATAACCCTGGGCCAAACAAAAATAGAAAAATAATCCTAAGTGTCAACCCTAACTTTCAACCCTAACTTTCAACCCTAACTTTCAACCCTAACTTTCAACCCTAACTTTCAACCCTAACTTTCAACCCTAACTCTTCTCTGATTGGTTAGTACCCAAATGAGTCACATACCTAAATTTTCGTATTCCCCTATAACCCTGGGCCAAACAAAAATAGAAAAATAATCCTAAGTGTCAACCCTAACTTTCAACCCTAACTTTCAACCCTAACTTTCAACCCTAACTTTCAACCCTAACTCTTCTCTGATTGGTTAGTACCCAAATGAGTCACATACCTAAATTTTCGTATTCCCCTATAACCCTGGGCCAAACAAAAATAGAAAAATAATCCTAAGTGTCAACCCTAACTTTCAACCCTAACTTTCAACCTTAACTTTCAACCCTAACTCTTCTCTGATTGGTTAGTACCCAAATGAGTCACATACCTAAATTTTCGTATTCCCCTATAACCCTGGGCCAAACAAAAATAGAAAAATAATCCTAAGTGTCAACCCTATCTTTCAACCCTAACTTTCAACCCTAACTCTTCTCTGATTGGTTAGTACCCAAATGAGTCACATACCTAAATTTTCGTATTCCCCTATAACCCTGGGCCAAACAAAAATAGAAAAATAATCCTAACTTTCAACCCTAACTTTCAACCCTAACTTTCAACCCTAACTCTTCTCTGATTGGTTAGTACCCAAATGAGTCACATACCTAAAATTTCGTATTCCCCTATAACCCTGGGCCAAACAAAAATAGAAAAATAATCCTAAGTGTCAACCCTAACTTTCAACCCTAACTTTCAACCCTAACTTTCAACCCTAACTTTCAACCCTAACTCTTCTCTGATTGGTTAGTACCCAAATGAGTCACATACCTAAATTTTCGTATTCCCCTATAACCCTGGGCCAAACAAAAATAGAAAAATAATCCTAAGTGTCAACCCTAACTTTCAACCCTAACTCTTCTCTGATTGGTTAGTACCCAAATGAGTCACATACCTAAATTTTCGTATTCCCCTATAACCCTGGGCCAAACAAAAATAGAAAAATAATCCTAACTTTCAACCCTAACTTTCAACCCTAACTTTCAACCCTAACTTTCAACCCTAACTCTTCTCTGATTGGTTAGTACCCAAATGAGTCACATACCTAAATTTTCGTATTCCCCTATAACCCTGGGCCAAACAAAAATAGAAAAATAATCCTAAGTGTCAACCCTAACTTTCAACCCTAACTTTCAACCCTAACTTTCAACCCTAACTTTCAACCCTAACTTTCAACCCTAACTCTTCTCTGATTGGTTAGTACCCAAATGAGTCACATACCTAAATTTTCGTATTCCCCTATAACCCTGGGCCAAACAAAAATAGAAAAATAATCCTAACTTTCAACCCTAACTTTCAACCCTAACTTTCAACCCTAACTCTTCTCTGATTGGTTAGTACCCAAATGAGTCACATACCTAAATTTTCGTATTCCCCTATAACCCTGGGCCAAACAAAAATAGAAAAATAATCCTAAGTGTCAACCCTAACTTTCAACCCTAACTTTCAACCCTAACTTTCAACCCTAACTCTTCTCTGATTGGTTAGTACCCAAATGAGTCACATACCTAAATTTTCGTATTCCCCTATAACCCTGGGCCAAACAAAAATAGAAAAATAATCCTAACTTTCAACCCTAACTTTCAACCCTAACTTTCAACCCTAACTTTCAACCCTAACTCTTCTCTGATTGGTTAGTACCCAAATGAGTCACATACCTAAATTTTCGTATTCCCCTATAACCCTGGGCCAAACAAAAATAGAAAAATAATCCTAAGTGTCAACCCTAACTTTCAACCCTAACTTTCAACCCTAACTTTCAACCCTAACTTTCAACCCTAACTTTCAACCCTAACTTTCAACCCTAACTTTCAACCCTAACTCTTCTCTGATTGGTTAGTACCCAAATGAGTCACATACCTAAATTTTCGTATTCCCCTATAACCCTGGGCCAAACAAAAATAGAAAAATAATCCTAAGTGTCAACCCTAACTTTCAACCCTAACTTTCAACCCTAACTTTCAACCCTAACTTTCAACCCTAACTCTTCTCTGATTGGTTAGTACCCAAATGAGTCACATACCTAAATTTTCGTATTCCCCTATAACCCTGGGCCAAACAAAAATAGAAAAATAATCCTAAGTGTCAACCCTAACTTTCAACCCTAACTTTCAACCCTAACTCTTCTCTGATTGGTTAGTACCCAAATGAGTCACATACCTAAATTTTCGTATTCCCCTATAACCCTGGGCCAAACAAAAATAGAAAAATAATCCTAAGTGTCAACCCTAACTTTCAACCCTAACTTTCAACCCTAACTTTCAACCCTAACTCTTCTCTGATTGGTTAGTACCCAAATGAGTCACATACCTAAATTTTCGTATTCCCCTATAACCCTGGGCCAAACAAAAATAGAAAAATAATCCTAACTTTCAACCCTAACTTTCAACCCTAACTTTCAACCCTAACTTTCAACCCTAACTCTTCTCTGATTGGTTAGTACCCAAATGAGTCACATACCTAAATTTTCGTATTCCCCTATAACCCTGGGCCAAACAAAAATAGAAAAATAATCCTAAGTGTCAACCCTAACTTTCAACCCTAACTTTCAACCCTAACTTTCAACCCTAACTTTCAACCCTAACTTTCAACCCTAACTTTCAACCCTAACTTTCAACCCTAACTCTTCTCTGATTGGTTAGTACCCAAATGAGTCACATACCTAAATTTTCGTATTCCCCTATAACCCTGGGCCAAACAAAAATAGAAAAATAATCCTAAGTGTCAACCCTAACTTTCAACCCTAACTTTCAACCCTAACTCTTCTCTGATTGGTTAGTACCCAAATGAGTCACATACCTAAATTTTCGTATTCCCCTATAACCCTGGGCCAAACAAAAATAGAAAAATAATCCTAACTTTCAACCCTAACTTTCAACCCTAACTTTCAACCCTAACTCTTCTCTGATTGGTTAGTACCCAAATGAGTCACATACCTAAAATTTCGTATTCCCCTATAACCCTGGGCCAAACAAAAATAGAAAAATAATCCTAAGTGTCAACCCTAACTTTCAACCCTAACTTTCAACCCTAACTTTCAACCCTAACTTTCAACCCTAACTCTTCTCTGATTGGTTAGTACCCAAATGAGTCACATACCTAAATTTTCGTATTCCCCTATAACCCTGGGCCAAACAAAAATAGAAAAATAATCCTAAGTGTCAACCCTAACTTTCAACCCTAACTCTTCTCTGATTGGTTAGTACCCAAATGAGTCACATACCTAAATTTTCGTATTCCCCTATAACCCTGGGCCAAACAAAAATAGAAAAATAATCCTAACTTTCAACCCTAACTTTCAACCCTAACTTTCAACCCTAACTTTCAACCCTAACTCTTCTCTGATTGGTTAGTACCCAAATGAGTCACATACCTAAATTTTCGTATTCCCCTATAACCCTGGGCCAAACAAAAATAGAAAAATAATCCTAAGTGTCAACCCTAACTTTCAACCCTAACTTTCAACCCTAACTTTCAACCCTAACTTTCAACCCTAACTTTCAACCCTAACTCTTCTCTGATTGGTTAGTACCCAAATGAGTCACATACCTAAATTTTCGTATTCCCCTATAACCCTGGGCCAAACAAAAATAGAAAAATAATCCTAACTTTCAACCCTAACTTTCAACCCTAACTTTCAACCCTAACTCTTCTCTGATTGGTTAGTACCCAAATGAGTCACATACCTAAATTTTCGTATTCCCCTATAACCCTGGGCCAAACAAAAATAGAAAAATAATCCTAAGTGTCAACCCTAACTTTCAACCCTAACTTTCAACCCTAACTCTTCTCTGATTGGTTAGTACCCAAATGAGTCACATACCTAAATTTTCGTATTCCCCTATAACCCTGGGCCAAACAAAAATAGAAAAATAATCCTAACTTTCAACCCTAACTTTCAACCCTAACTTTCAACCCTAACTTTCAACCCTAACTCTTCTCTGATTGGTTAGTACCCAAATGAGTCACATACCTAAATTTTCGTATTCCCCTATAACCCTGGGCCAAACAAAAATAGAAAAATAATCCTAAGTGTCAACCCTAACTTTCAACCCTAACTTTCAACCCTAACTTTCAACCCTAACTTTCAACCCTAACTTTCAACCCTAACTCTTCTCTGATTGGTTAGTACCCAAATGAGTCACATACCTAAATTTTCGTATTCCCCTATAACCCTGGGCCAAACAAAAATAGAAAAATAATCCTAAGTGTCAACCCTAACTTTCAACCCTAACTTTCAACCCTAACTTTCAACCCTAACTTTCAACCCTAACTCTTCTCTGATTGGTTAGTACCCAAATGAGTCACATACCTAAATTTTCGTATTCCCCTATAACCCTAACCCTAACCCTAACCCTAACCCTAACTTTCAACCCTAACTTTCAACCCTAACTCTTCTCTGATTGGTTAGTACCCAAATGAGTCACATACCTAAATTTTCGTATTCCCCTATAACCCTAACCCTAACCCTAACCCTAACCCTAACCCTAACCCTTGCTCCAAACCATTTGATGCAAAGCAAATCCACCTCCCACCCACAGCTGTGCTCCTTCTAGAGCATGCATGTCAAACTCCAGTCCTCGAGGGTCCCAAACAGGCCAGGTTTTCAGTAGGGATATCCTGAAAACCTGGCCTGTTTGCTGCCCTCGAGGACTGGAGTTTGACATCCTTGTTCTTGAGCTTCTACCACGCAAGTCATCCATGTGAGTGACACTGTACTGCAGTCCTGGTCTGCACACAATCTACTGAATCAATGACATCACACTGTAAAGGCAATCTACAAGATGTATTAGTTGTCCACACTTCCGAAATGTTACTTTTATGTCCAAATCACTTATTCCCATGACCTGATATTTGTATTTGTTATTTATAGGATTGTCACAAAGAGTTGATGAGGTCACCAAATGATAGTATGTAGAGAGAAAGAGAGATCTCAGAACAGAGCCCTGATGTATACCCACAGACAGATCAATAGAAAACGAAGACATGTTAGCAACAGAGATGGAGAATGTGTGACAGGAAAGTTATGATGAAAACCAGGATAGAACTGTGTTACGGATACCAAGAGAGAGTTTAGAATATGAAGGAGGAGAGTGATTGAGAGCATCAAACGCAGCAGATAGATCAAGTAGGATTAGTAGGGAAAAGTGACCTTGGGAATTTGCTTTAAGCACAGTCTGTAGAACGAGCTGTACGAAAGGCAGGTTGTAAAGGATCCAGGAGGGAATGTGATTTAAGAATGTTGACATTCTAGCAATTAGGAGACAAACAGCAGGAGGGATACAGGGCGGTAGTTAGTATAGGGTTAGTATAGGGTGTAGGTTGTTTCTGAGAAAAGGGTGACCACTACAGGCTTAAAGTAAGAGGGTAAAGAGCCAGAGAATAGGGAGGAATTGAAGATGTGGGTGAGAGTGGGGACTAAGAGATGCAGTAAGGTGTGAGGGGATACGATCTAGAGGGCATGTGGTAGAGGGAGAAGAGAAGATGATTAGCTTCCAGCTCTGTAAGAGAAGAAAAGGAGTCAAATGCAGAAGGAGAATTAGGTAGAAGGAGAGAAGGGGGAAGGGACAGAAGGAATCTCCTTGTGGGTGGCATCCACCTTGCCTCTGAAGTAGTCAAATGCTTGAGGAGAAGTGAAGGAAGGATGGCAAGTGTGAGAAGAAGGTTAGTGGAGGGAGTCAAATACAGGGGAAAAAAGACAGCGTAAATTAAATTTGTGTGTTGATGAATATGGAAAAAAAAGTAGTGTGGTTTGGCCCCAGAGAGCAGCTTTATACAGGACTGGAGACATTTTTACTGTAGAAAAATCAAACATCAAGTGTGAGATTTCCTTCATAGGCATTAAGAACAGCGAGTGGAAGTGTGATGAACATGTTTGGGAATTTAGCCAAGGGTGTGGGTTAGAGGGACGAGTGTGTCAGAGCTTGAAGGGGCATATAGAGGATAGCATTGTAAGAGTTAATAAGATTGTCAGTTTAAGCAGAAAGAGAGAGAGAGAGCAGAGAGGTTAGAGTAGATGTCAGAGGAGAGTTTAATTAAGCAGAGGAAAATCAGTGGGACAGGTAAGATGGGGTGAGGGGAATGACTGATTGTGAATGATGAGAGCAGAAGAGGTCATGTACAACTAGACCCTTGTTAGTAAGAGTGGACTTTCCAGAGGGCACAGGAGAAGGGAAGAGAAAAGTAAGGAAAGGAATGTGGATTACATTAGATAGGTTAACACTCTTAGCAGGGAGGCAGAGGCAGGGAGGCCCGATGTGTATATGAGCAGGTTCAAGATTATAAGAGATATCCCACACATCAGCAAACATAGAAGGAGACACAGAGATAGGTGTAGAGAGAGACAGAGATAGCTCTATGTAGAGAGAGAGGGACGTAGAGAGAATGAGACAGATAGGCGCAGAGAGAGGGGGCGCAGAGAGAGGAGGCGCCAAAAGAGGGGGCGCAGAGAGAGGGGGCACAGAGAATAGGATATTAAAGAGTGCTTTTCATTGAGCAGTGCAGAAATAGCTGCAATAGAGGTCTGTACAAATGGTGCAGTGTGTAGACACATGCAAAGGTAGGGGAAGGAAAGAGAACATGTGGATAAAAGCAGGAGTGTGGAAGTTAGAGAAATTAGAAAAGTTTAACAGAGGAGTGAGGAAACAGCAAGCAGAGAGAACAAGAGAGAGGTTACATTGGGATGACGTTCTGTGGTAGAGAGAAAATGCTAGGAGAGAGCTTTCAAATATTAGAGGACATGACTTGAGGGAGCAAATGTATAAATCAAAACCTGAGGGGGAGGTATAGCACGAAAGCTTGCACAGCAGATTATAGTCTTAAAGTTGCGTGTACCTGTCAGGGCATTCAAGAAGGTAAATTCTCACAAGTGCAGAGTTCATGATGAAATGCTGAATCCAGTTCCCCTCCAATTTAATTTTAATATAACTTATCCATTCTTCATTACTGCAAAAAGCAAACAAAACAAAACCACATTGCATTACTATTTTCAAAATGGATTGAATGGCATATTCAACAGTGACTGTGTGATGCCAATATTCCCCACTCACTCGTAGTGAAGCACTTATTGTACTAGTGTTGAAAGTAGGCCGGTAGAGTCAGGTACGCAGTACTGATAAAACAATAAGTGCGCGTCGTAAGTACCAGCTCCGCAACAGTGCGGGCATCACATTAGTGACGTGGATGAACATATATGGATAAGCCCATATTAAGGCATCACGTGACCAGAGCCGTCACTGACTGGGTATACGTAAAGACGCAGGGAGATGCAAGGAAAGGGAGGGAGAGAGACAGGGAGAAGATGGGAAACGGAGGGAGGCACGGATGGAGAGAGGGAGTTCTTCCGAGCTTCTGCTGGCCTCTCTCTTTCACTGGTGCATGCCGGGAGCTGGTCCCAACATCCACAAAGTGTGTGTGTATTATTGGTTGTATTTTATGGGGGTAGGAGGGTAGTGTGTATATTGTGTGTGTGGGAGTATTATATTGTGTGTAGAGGTGCAGAGGAGAGTACTAGATTGTGTATCTTGTGTAAGGGTGTTGTGTATATTGTGTTTGGAGCTATAATATTATTGGAGAGATTAGTATTGAGGAGGTATTATAGTGTGTATTGTGGGGAGTATTAGTGTGTGTATTGTTTGTGGGTGACAGATGCTGGGGTATGCAGCAATCCCTGCACTGAGGTCCGAGGCGGCTCTGCATCGCTCGCACGCACTGTGGATGACCAAGCATGTGCCCATGATAATCATGGCCTTAGAGGGATGAGTGTGTCAGAGCCTAGAAGGGGCATATAAATATATAATGGAGGAGGGAGGAGGAGGGAGGAGGAGGAGATGATAGCATTGTAAAAGTTAACAAGATAGTTAGTTTAAGCAGAAAGTGAGGAGAGGTTAGAGATAAGGGTAGATGTCAGAGGAGAGAGTTCAATTAAGCTGAGGTATCTAGTAGGACAGGGGTGAGGGGAATGAGAAGTGGATGATGAGAGCAGAAGAGGTCATGTACAAATAGACCTTGTTAGTCAGAGAGCAGACATTCCAGAGGGCACGTGAGAAGTGAAGAGTAAAGTGAGACATGGAATGTGGATTACATTAGATGGGTTAATACGCTTAGCAGGGAGGTGGAGAGAGAGAGGCAAGAGGCAGAGAGTGGTGTAGGGGTTGAGGAAGAGATGTTGCATGTACCTTATCAGAACATTAAAGAACATCAATTCACACTGGTGCAGAGTTGATGATGATTCCAGTTCACCTCCAATTCAATTTTAACAGAACTTTTTCATTCTTCATTACTGCAAAAAAAAAAAAGTATAAAACATTGCATTACTATTTTCAAAATGGATTGAATTCCCCCAACAATAACTATGTGTTACCAATATATCCCTCTCAGTCCCACTGCAGCACATACTGTACCAGTGTGAAAGTAGGAAGGTACACAGTAACGGTAAAACAATACGTGCCGGTACTATGCACCATATGAATTATAAGGGGATGTAAATCTCCCAGTCTCTCTCCATATCCGCAACAGAGTGGGCTCCGGTCAGTGGCATGGATGCCCATGTATGGATATGCTCATATTTGGGCATCCCATGTCACTGACCGGAGCCGGCTCTGAGTATAGGGATATATGCGGAGACGCAGAGGTGCAAGGAAATGGGAGGAGGCACGGTGAGAAACAGGGAGAGACCACAGGAAGATAGAGGGCAACAACTTCCACAAGGTACATGTATGTGTATAATTGTTTGTATTTTGTGCAGAGGGGGTAATTTCAGATAAAATACAATTCTCCACCCTCTACGAAATAATTCCACTTTGTTCAGTAAGCCAGAAAGTCTTGGTCCCATGGGGACTGAATTTTAATGCAAATAAGGTCCTTAATACACAAGTAAAGAATATAGTTACTTATTCTCTACTGTAAGAAGTGCCACATTGCCCACTATTTGGGTCCTGTGCCCAGATTGTGACCATGCATGGCAGAGGTGAGATTCCACCAACACCAATTTGCTACACTCTCCAAGAGAGATAATTGTGGTCAGAGGTGGAACTAGGGGAGGGGGTGAGCAGGGTCACTGCCCAGGGAGTAACCTGACAGGGGGCACGGAAATCTCATTTAGTGCATATGGTGCGGCACTGCATTGATTGACCGGTCAATCTGCACTGCTGCCTGTCACAGTGACATCATGATCGGGCACTGTGATCAGCTATAGCACTGACCCAGGTGAGATAGTTCAGCACTTTACAAGGAGGGAACAGATGTTGTGGGTGACAGATGCTGGGGGTAGGCCAAGACTGTTGGCCAGAGTAACGTGGAGACTTACTGCACTCTGCATGCCCATCCTCTCCCTGACATCAGGGGAAGGAAGTGGCCCTGGGGTGTGTGTAGGTATGCCAGATGTCAGTGTATGCATAAGTAAGTATGTCTGTGTAGTGGGAGGTGTAGGGGCGTTAAGCTGGAGGACTTAAAACAGGCACACATCTCACTTCGCTGCGGACAATTTCCCTTTGCATAAGATTCTTGTGATTATGTCAATGATGATCAATAACTGCATCATAACACAGCCGCTCTATACAGAAGATGTACTTGCTATCAATGGTCATGGAGGTAATACGTCACACAATGTACAGATATAGCAAGGATTATTTCTTCCTCTGGTGCATTATGGCATTATGATGGGAAATGTTGTGAGATTCTGCATTATCAGCATCACTGAATCTTTTGGAAATTAAGTGATATTCTATGTTTTAATGCAATATTATGGGTGATCAGCCGGTAAAATAATAATAGCTTGCTGTATCTGTAGCCATGCTCTACCCATGATGTGCTGAATCAATGACTGCAGAGAGATTCAGAGTGGTAAACATGACTGGAACGCATTTCTAAATAATGGGCAGCAAAGCAGTGCAGAATAGGAGGTGAAAGTATTTAAAATGGAAGACCCTTAGCAGCTGTGTGGGGAGTAGACAGTACAGACTGACCAAGTAAATGGTAAAAGGAGTAACTTCAACATTACTTGGCTTTGTACTCCACATTGAAGCTTTCCTCCTCTTTACATCACTAATACTGATGCCATGTGTAACCTGTACTGAGAGTTATATAA
The DNA here is from genome assembly GCF_040206685.1 of Ascaphus truei. Taxonomy (NCBI): domain Eukaryota; kingdom Metazoa; phylum Chordata; class Amphibia; order Anura; family Ascaphidae; genus Ascaphus; species Ascaphus truei. Next base: position 68,499 of record NW_027454317.1, read on the forward strand.
TCTACTGGCCTAGATGAAACCATGTGATGCAAACAGGATCCATCCCACTCCAGATTCATAGAATTGAACCACCTCAACCTTTCATAACAATCACATAGAACTGCAGCTGTGCGCTACTGCACATGTTCTTGTTATGAATGGTAGTAGATGTGGTCCTTGGGTCTTTACTTCATACTGTAGCCACACTCTACTCATGATGTATTGAATCAATGAAAACTTGCATGGTTCAGATCACAGGAAGGGGTAGAGTAGAGATGAAAATGTTCAATGTGAAACCCGTAGCAGCTGGATTGTGTGGAGTCAATAAAACGACAAATACTAAATGGTAAATGAGAAATATACACATTGCTTATCTGTCTCTGTGTAGTAATTTTCATTCTGTTCAACTGTCCTTCAAATTTTCTCTTTTGCAAGAAAAGGAACACATGGCTTCAATATTCACTTCTGTTCTGCAGTCATCCCTCCTGAAATAAAAGTTAAGCATTGCATTGTTATTATGATAATACATACAATAAACCTTGCTCCAAACCATTTGATGCAAAGCAAATCCACCTCCCACCCACAGCTGTGCTCCTTCTAGAGCATGCATGTCAAACTCCAGTCCTCGAGGGTCCCAAACAGGCCAGGTTTTCAGTAGGGATATCCTGAAAACCTGGCCTGTTTGCTGCCCTCGAGGACTGGAGTTTGACATCCTTGTTCTTGAGCTTCTACCACGCAAGTCATCCATGTGAGTGACACTGTACTGCAGTCCTGGTCTGCACACAATCTACTGAATCAATGACATCACACTGTAAAGGCAATCTACAAGATGTATTAGTTGTCCACACTTCCGAAATGTTACTTTTATGTCCAAATCACTTATTCCCATGACCTGATATTTGTATTTGTTATTTATAGGATTTTCACATGTATTACTACTGTGAAACGCTATATACATTAATAGTGCTATATAAATAAATACATACACATTTATATATAATAATAATAACAGCATGTTCTTTTAAAGCGCTGCTAGTTTTACGTAGCGCTATACAGAGACATTTTGCAGACACAAGTCCCTGCCCCATAGAGCTTACAATCTATGACATTGGTGCCTGAGGCACAGAGGATATGAAGTGACTTGCCCAAGGTCACACACACACAAATATATATACATATATACACACACACACACACACACACACACACACACACACACACACACACATATATATATGAAAACTAACACAGAAAAAAAGAATCCCCTGAATAGCACTCTAACATACACAAATTGTATCAATAAAGGTTTATTAATCACATACACATAAATGGTTAAAATGAGGAGCAGTGGTGACCTACAAAGCTGTTATAAACTGAACCTTAAGGTGTGGGGAAAAATGCTACACTGCAGTAATAAGTACAAAGTGTGTAAATAAAGTGTAGAGGCAAGAAATATATGGAAATGAGAACACTCAGACCGGCCGGTCAAGTACTACCTAAGTTGAAGCCCCCTGTGTGAAGTGCTTGTATGAAACTAGTGTATAACTAACAAGCAAGGAAATGAATAAGTTAATTATATAAGTTAGTAATATGATCCAAGCCTATAGATATGAAACACACAGATGAGCAAAAAATTGGCAGATATAACTAACAAGCCAAAATAGGTAGCAAAAGTACTTAGACCAGTCCTGAGTGTACAGCAAAGTGTCCAGCAGAGTGATAGCATATATCCACAGCTTAACTGCTCGTAGGTTCAGGGAGAGTGAGTCTCAGCACATGCTCCCAGGGTTGCTTGGAGCACAGACTGCAAGATTCAGCGGAGAGAAGGAGAAACAGCTGAGATCACCACCACATCCTAGATGAGACAGACAAGTCCTGACATGCATGTTTCACCACTTGCTTGTCCGGGGGCTTAACATATAGACAGTTGATAGATGTATTTGAAGTTGCATATTCTGTGCCGTGGATTAATCAGTATACTGAAAGCAACTGAAGATGGTACAGTAGCTGTGATAGGTTGGCCTCATAGCTCCTCCTTCAATGGAGGAATCGGCTCACAGAGCACTTAAATCTCTAAATGCCCAAAGAAAAAAATAAGCATGCAGTACTTAAAGTGAAAGTAAAATGAGAAATGAAATAAACACACACATTGAAAAATCACTCACCCGACTGAGAGCGCCTTCTACAGAGCGCTGTACCACTGCTCAGCTAGCAGCTAAAACTGTCTCATTTTCCCACCATTGAAGTTTACACATGTCCACGCCCCACTCTAACAAGACGCTGTGTACGGAAGCTCGCAGGAGACAAACTAGTGAGAGAAGGTGTAGCTGCTAGCCACACTCCACGAGGTGCATTGTGGGAAATGTAGTTCTTTGCCTGCTAGCTTCTCTGACTGGTTACTGATCAGGTGATGTCACTAGGGGCGGGATTAGTGTGTTGCAATGTAACGGCCCGGCTGTATGATTGTCACAGAAGGGGGGAGCCTGAGAATGTCACGGATTTAATTACACATGTAATGATGTAATAACACAGCCATGAACTAAGTCAGTATACATATGGTCATGTGATATTTATAATGCATTTATTAACATTATTGTGTGGATTTGGGCTGAATTAAACTTGTATGGGATTGTCACTTTAATATCACAGTACCACTACTGTTTTAACACTTATAATGACCTCCTGATTACAGATTATTAGGGACAGACTTAAAAAGGCCTGTGTAAATATTTATTATAGAGTGGCCTCTTTACTTTATAATATCAGGGAGTATCAGACAGGCCTGTGTTTATTTTTAATATACATTAGGGTGACCTGACTCCAGATTATTGGCCTTTCCCTCTGACAAATGCATATTTTCCTATACTGTGTTAATTTTGTTAGAACAAAATAAATATTCATGCGCTAAATGACAGTACCAGTGTGAGTCCCAATAAGAAGTAGTGAGGTAAAAAACCATGGTACCAGCAACATATGTAACTGATGGGGAGGGTGCTAAAATATATGGAGTGTGGCGTCCTGATTGCTAAATGAGGTGTATTATATCATAAGTGCATATAACAATATCCCTCATAGCAATCTATTAAGAACCAACAAGAACTAGGTAGCACAATAATCAGTGCTGCAGTTATAGCCTAATAATAAGTATATATATATATATATATACTGCTGCGGCCAAGTTTATTCGAGCATTTGCCCGTTCTTGGCCGCAGCAGTAGCCTGGCGCGCGCCCGAGAGTGACGGGCGCGCGCCGAAGCAGCGGAAGAGCGCCCTCCGATCGGGGCGCTCTCCCTACCGCTGCCGGGTCCGCCGGGTCCCCCGGAACCCCCTGCCGCTGTCCCGCGATCGCGGGACACCAGGGCTCCCTCGGGGAGCCCCTGGACGCGCGTGCAGGGGGCGCACGCTCCCGAAGACGCGTGACCGCGCGTCTATGACGCGCGGCACGCCGAGGGGCGGCCACTAGCAAGCCGGGAAATCTCCCGGCTTGCGGTACCGGCCACACTCGAATAAAGTGTGTCGGTACTATATATATATAATATATATATGTAACCCATATTCCCCCACCCAATCGCAGATAGGGTGCATGTGAGGGGAGCTATATGTATTACCAGTGTGGTGCTTTACCTGTGAGGCTCACAGGAGGCCTGAGCCTCCGCCAATGAGAGCCTGGGGTGTATCCTCCTGAACAATACTATATGGTGCAGCGCCTCCACCTGTGATGGCTCCAAGCAGAGCGGGAGTTGTTCCTCACAGGACAATAATATAATATCACGCACACAGCATATAAAAGAACAGTGACTTTTCTAACAGTAACATAACTATGCATGTCATACATTAAGTGTCTCTCTTCTAGGAGACACAGTAACTCACGTGTCTCGCAGGATGCAACCCCTCACCGTGTACCCACACCATGTCCAACTCCCCACACCACAACCCCACCCCCAAAATAAGGTATGTGTGTGTGTGACTGCACAGCCACTATGTACTGATTTATAGTTGGTGCACTTATGGATGTTACCTGCCGAGCGCTCCAGCGCTAGGACCTGCAAACAGACTTCGCAAAGGATCCGACGGTGAAGATACGTCAGGGTTACCTTCCAGGGCGATCCCACCCGGTTGGTTGCTGCTGTGCTTGAAGAGGTCTGATCCTAAACCTCTGTAATGGTGCTGCGACAGTCTCTGCTTCCTTCACTTCTCTCTCTCTCTAAAGTGACAGGTTCCTGTACTAGGGCCTGTCCCTGTGACCACCCACCCTCACTAGTGGGAAGTCAGGGCCTCAACTCTAGCCTGGGGATTTCTGGCCTAGGGCAGAATCTCGCAGCTCTCTGCCCACCTTCTTTCCCCCTTTGTCCCCTAAGTCTCACTCACTCACGTGCTTCCCAGTCTGCTTCCTGACTGCACAAAACAATGTATCAAATTCCCTGCTGCAGAGAATCTGCAAGTCTCAGTGGCTGGTTGGTTGCAGGTGACAGGGAACATAGGGCATTCACCAGAGGCTGCTGGGGGATGTAGTCCACTCAGAACCTCTTTCCTATGGGGACTGTGTGCGCGGTCTCTACTGCACCTGTGCAAAGCTGTAGTGGCCACCGCTACACATAACTGCACCTGCGCAACCTACCAGATCTCCTGTACACTTGTAATGGCCACCACTACCCTTGCCAACCTCTGCGTATTGCGCGAACCTCGCACCAAACACAACATGGCCGCTGTGGCTATCTGCGCATGCTCGAGCATCAGGGCCCCCGACGGCGCCGGCACAGATAGCAGCGCCAACTGGGAAAAGTCGCCATCCCCTTCCCCCACTGCCACAGGGGTAAGGCAAGGGGCAAAGGAACATCAGGGAAGCCGGGAGTGGCCCCCTTACATATATATATATATATATATTGTGTTTGACAAATCACCCAAAAATCTACTCGCTGAACAAAAAAATCTACTCATCACCTAGCCCCGCCCCAGGCCCGCTTTAAAAAAAATTGAATAAATTCCTAGTAAGAACAACATTCGTTTTTGACATGTTTATTTATTGTATTACATTATACTACAATTAGTCCTTGTTAAGAGTGTGTGTGTGACACAGAGAGAGTGTGCGTGTGTGTGTGACACAGAGAGTGTGTGAGACACAGAGAGTGTGTGAGACACAGAGAGTGTGTGAGACACAGAGAGTGTGTGAGATAGGGTGAGGCAGAGGGTGACAGGGTGAGGCAGAGGGTGACAGGGTGAGACAGAGAATGACAGGGTGATACCGAGAGATACAGAGGTTGACAGGGAGAAAATGGGTGACATGGTGTGACACAGGGTGACAGGGTGAGACAGAGGGTGACAGGGTGAGACAGAGGGTGACAGGGGGAAACAGAGGGTGACAGAAAGTGAGACAGAGGGTGACAGAAAGTGAGACAGAGGGCGACAGAAAGTGAGACAGAGGGAAACAGGGTGGGTGACACACACACACACACACACACACACACACACACACACACACACACACACACACACACACACACACACACACACACACACACACACACACACACACACACACACACACACACACACTCTCCCTCTTACACACACACTCTCTCTCTCCCTCTCACACACACACACACACAGACAGACAGACATCAAACCCCTCCCCTCTGCGAGAGCGAGGGTCCGCCCTCACAAATTCCTCTATGCCTCTTATCAGCGGTGCAGACAGGAGATGAAATACAGCAGTGACCGCACGACCCTTCTTTTGGCGATGTTACATATATATACTGATAATAGTAAAAAGCAGAACAAATAATATAAAAAGGCAATTGCTTGCTTGGGAAGTAGCTTCTGCTGGGCCCAATTTGAGGAATCCCTTGTCAGTAGGGCCGCCAGCAGAAATCTTGGGGCCCAGGACAAATGCAAGGATCAGGCCCCCCTCCCTACCCCATAGCACACCTACCATGACATTTTTTTTAGGGCACAACTTTTACTCAAATGGTAGTGTTGCAAGGCCTATTTCACACCTCGCAAACCCCCCCATTTTACACTTTTTTATATTTTTATATATATATAAAAAGAGAGAGAGAGAGAGAGAGACAATCAAGTGGTTTCTTCTTCTCTTAGCCAAAGACGTACTACTCTATGTTCCTTTTCTCATTCTCCTATTTTTGTACCTTGGTATAATTGTATATACATACTTCACAGCATATGTTCCACCAAAGTAACTACGTCAGCGATGACAGCGACCAACAGTGGCACTACTGTGTTTAGGGTTCTACAGTGCACAGCCACCCTACACTACCCATCTGGTATTTCCACAGCCCAGATAGTTGAACAAACTGGCTGCGGTCCATATTACCTCTGACTCCAGCAATGCTTGGACAGTTTCCCCTATCTCTTTCTGCTCAATTTATTGGATACATAGCTTTGGATATATTTCAGCATTCTATGACACTCAGGATAGCGCTCATGATGTCATCAACAACCAGGGGACTCCCAATAGTTGCTATTATGTGATCAATTTTTACTGCACGCAGTCCTGAGTATACTATCAGCTTTGCCACAGTTGAGAGTCTGGCACATTTCTCTGCTGTACAAATGTGTCAGAGAACACATCCAGGCATTCAGTATACATCCCAGTTAGGCAGCGCTTATAGTAAGTGCGACGCGACGGGAGTAACGCTGGCGACTCAAAATTTGGAGCTGGGGAAATCAGATTTGTCAGAGGCTGTCGCCACATGTGACAGCCTCTGAACCAATCAATGCCCATGTCGCCAGCGACATCCCCGAAAGTTAAATTATAACTTTCGCAGGTGACGTCACCCGTCACTTCGCCAGTCGCGTTGCTGGCACTATAAGCATGACCTAGGGGAGGGCCCAGGAGACTCCCATACAACTCTGGAGAGTTTCTCTTAATTAAGGTAACTTTCCACTATGTGTCCTGTTCACAGCAATGCAGTACTAACTACATTTAAGCATGTCTGTAAGATACAAAAGTTAACCCATCATGCACCTTGGCCTAGGGAGGATTTGTTCCTATAAAGTACACCCAGTTTGGCAATGATTTTGGATGTCAGATTATCAATATGCAACTCAAATTTTAAATGGGAGTGAAACCAAATGCCAAGATATTTAAAATTAGTGACACTTTAGTTGGCTTCAATTAATTACTGCATTTATAAAATTCTGCAGAGCATCTAGTAACCTTGTAATATTAAAAGATGGCAGCCTTGGTATGTTATGCCTCTTTTTTCCTGTACACCGCAAAGGATTTTGTGGCCTATTCTAGTAACTCTGAAGTGAGGCAAACCACTTCTAAATAGCTCTCTTTATGTGAATTGGCCTACTTTGCTATGCTGTAAGCCAGGCCTGCACAGTTCCAGTCCTCGAGAGCCGCAAACAGGCCAGGTTTTCAGGATACCCTAACCCTAACTTCTTTCACTGCAGCCATTGTAATCAGACACTGCTAATGGAGGGTATGATACATTCTCTACCACTGAAAGAATATACATCTCAGTGGTAGACGGCTGATAAGAAGCTGTTTCAGTCTGGTTCTGCCAATTCGATCGGTTTAAAAAATCCTCCATTTTCAGATCTATGTATGTTGATCTGATTTCTTAGGCTTTCAAGACGTTATAGCAGTCCTGTTTTTAGTGCTCATTCTCTCCCCCTTTATCTCTCAACTTTTCTCTCTCCCTTTATCACTCACTCCCCCTTTATCTCCTTCTATATGACCCTTGCCTCACTTCCCCTGACTCAAACTAATCAATCTTTAATCACCTCTCTCTACCTCTTCTCCCTCTCCCACTCCCTTCTCGCTCCCTTCTCTCTCACTCTCCCTTCTCTCCATTTTTTCACTCGGACTCCCACTGGTATTAGTATCTCAGATTTATTTAGATTTTTGGTGTGCAACATTTTTCCACATTACATAGCACTTGTGAGCAAGACATCCAGTCCAGCCACGGCTGATGGGACACTGTTCTTTCACTGATCGCTATATCTGAGCTATTGGGAAACAATTTTAAACACTATTACATTCTCTGCTCTTTCTCTCAGCTGCTATCTCGGTCATTGTGCCCAGCATATGGCGTCATCAGGCATATTAATGCTTCCAACATCCCAGGAGAAAATGGTTATATTGTTTTGAACAAGGGGCCTATTTCTGATGACTTATTCCTGCATTAGTAATATGTGTCATATATCTTGGCTCAATCAGAGGCTTGGTTGAAAACTGAGCCCCTGATGGAACCACATGTGCTTAAGGTGGGATATCCTGAAAACCTGACCTGTTGGACAGGCTTGAGTACTGGAGTTGAGAACCCCTGTTCAAACATTTATCTTCCTACCAGTACATAGGTAATTTCAAGAAATTAAACAAAAAAAGGTAGAAAAACTTTAAACAGCAAAATAACCATACAGTAACTTGTAAACCTTGAGAAATGCATCTTAATAGGGTCATGTCACACTGAAAATATAGTATTCCCAGGTTTAACCCTTGCATTCATCAGCCAGATATGTTGAGTCTTTAAGTTGCATTCATTGTTTTGAAATAGACTTGGTATTTTATGTCTCTTTTTTCCTGTACACCGTAAAGGATTTTGCGGCCTAGTCTAGAAACTCTGAAGTGAGACAAATCACTTCGAAAGAGCACTCTACAGTAGATGCGAATTGGCATGGTTTGCTATGCTGCAAGCCCTTCTCGCATGTCCAATCTGTATCTAAAAAGGCTTTGTACGAAGCTGTTTCAGTCTGGTTCTGCCAATTCGATCGGTTTTAAAAAATCCTTCATTTTCAGTGTATGTTGATCTGATTTCTTAGGCTTTAAAAACATTAAAGCAGTCCTGTTTTAAGAGCTCATTCTCTCCCCCTTTCTCTCTCCCTTTATCACTCACTCCCCCTTTATCTCTCTCGATATGACCCTTGCCTTACTTCCCCGACTAAAACTGCCCCCGCTTTAAACACCACTCTTTACCTCTGCTCTCTCTCCCTCTCCCTTCTCTCTCCCTCTCCCTTCTCTCTCATTTTCCCTTCTATCTCACATTCCCTTCTCTCTCACTTTCCCTTCTCTCCATTTTTTCACCCTGACTCCCACTCTATTTCTTTCACTCAACCCGTCTCTTGCTCTCACACATACTCCCAAAGAGTAACCCTAGAAAATACAAGAGATATCTAGAAATCTAATTGCAAGGTAATAAGTCACATTAAGTGAAATGCACAATGGAATAGTCCCCCCCTTTTTTAAAAAAAACGGTAGATTCCTTACATTTTAGCTATTTGCACTTCTATATTTGTAACACTGGTAATTGCTATAATAACACTGTTACTTTTTTTTAGTTTGTACATGCACACACACACAATTAAATGACCTACTGTATCTCAGTACCTCAGATAGACACAGACACACACACACGCCTATGCAGTAAGCGTTCATAAGCCACTTATCAAGCACTTAATGCCTACTGCTATTCAGTAAGCAGTGATAGTGGGTGATAAGGCGGGAAGGTTGGAAGAGATCACGTGCCACTACATGGGTATTCTGAAGTATACACAGCGTGAAGTGTTCGAATAAAGGCCGCTGCTGCTGCAGCTGTACATTCATATGTGCAATAATGAAAGAAAAATCAATGGCGTCTATCCTCATACAATGAGTTTTGGATTCAAATAAGGCATTTCATAGCACAAGGAGAAAAACATATTAGTTAGTAATTTTGCATTTAAAATGGGAAATGCTCAATAATATAATAATATAATTTATAATAATATAATATAGGTCCCTGCCCCATGGAGCTTACAATCTATGTTTTTGGTGCCTGAGGCACAGGGAGATAAAGTGACTTGCCCAAGGTCACAAGGATCTGACACCAGGAATTGAACCAGGCCCCAGGCTTCAAACTCTCAGTGCCACTCAGTGTCTTTTACTCACTGAGCCACTCCCTCTCCACAAGAGTGCAAGAGTGCAAGAGTGCAAGAGTGCAAGAGTGCAAGAGTGCAAGAGTGCAAGAGTGCAAGAGTGCAAGAGTGCAAGAGTGCAAGAGTGCAAGAGAGCAAGAAAGCAAGAAAGCAACTGTCTATACTTCCTAATGTGTGGATTCAGAACCACAAACATGAAAAAATATATAATTAAGCAATAATTAAGAGCGGAGAGAAAAATACTAAAATAATTCAGTCAATTCATAGTGAATTAAAAGAAATTAGAGAATTAGTACATGTAAAATATTTTTATTTGTTAAGAATAGATTGATTTAAGATGACACACACACATACACACACACACACACACACACACACAATTAAATGACATATCCCTGGACCTCAGACACACACACTGACATTACAATAAGCAGAATAGATACATTTAGTTTTTGTTACAATTTGTCTCACTCCCAGTTGTAAGACATCAATCATTGTAAACTCTTGAACTACAGGATGAGTTTGCAGCAAAGCTTCATGGGCACTGTAGTTTTTTTGTCTCTGCTACAAATTCTCTAATTGGTCACTGATCATGTGATGTCAGATGGGCCTGGGCTTCAATTCAAAGTGTTTAACCGAGTGGTGTGTGTCTCAAATACAGTAAGTTGCTTTATTTTTTTATCTCTGGGAATCTTCTGTGATTAAAGAGGGTCTGTTACTGAAAAAGCACAAAGCTGCTGATTACTTTCTGTTTAATAGAGAAATATTCATAAGGTATCAGTGTTTATTTGAGATGTGTCTGTACCTGAAAGGCTCAACCACCCCTGTTTGTGGGGCTCTTGTGTATGAAATAGCCCAGAGCAACTACCCCTAGAGATAATATACACACATACACACCCACATACTGTAATGTGTGTGTGTGTGTGTGTGTGTGTGTGTGTGTGTGTGTGTGTGTGTGTGTGTGTGTGTGTGTGTGTGTATATATATCCACTTTTTATTGTCTCTATAAGAGTTCTGATAAAGATTGTAAATACTGTAAATGTTTATCAGTTGATCAAAAAAGATTTGATCAGAAGAGTTGCCCTGTAAATTATCTATTCAGAGCAGCAATACCAGTATATATGTTAGACAGTGATTGTGGTTTGAATGGTGAATTTTGCAAGTATCTATCTGCGAGTTAATAACATACAAAACATTTACAGACCTGCTGTTATTACTCTATGAGTTATGATATGATCTCAAACTGTGATTTTTGCCAACATTTGTTTGCTAGCTAGCCACATACAAATCAATTACAGACCTGCTGTTATTACTCTGAGAGTCATGATATGATGATATATGGCAAGAGATCCAAATAATCCTCATCCTATTTACATATCAGCCACAAAAAGGGATTTTTAATAATGTATATGTGTTTTTAATTATCTATGTAGAATTAATAAAATGTTATTATTTTCTGATATCCGCAGTGATTCTGGCCAACCTGACAGATCTGCAGTAATATACTGCAAGACCAATTTGTTTGCTAGCTAGCCACATGCAAATCAATTACAGACCTGCTGTTATTACTCTGAGAGTCATGATATGATGATATATGGCAATAGATTCAAATAATCCTCATCCTATTTACATATCAGCCACAAAAAGGGATTTTTAATCATGTATATGTGTTTTTAATTATCTATGTAGAATTAATAAAATTTTATTATTTTCTGATATCCGCAGTGATTCTGGCCAACCTGACAGATCTGCAGTAATATACTGCAAGACCAATTTGTTTGCTAGCTAGCCACATACAAATCAATTACAGACCTGCTGTTATTACTCTGAGAGTCATGATATGATGATATATGGCAATAGATCCAAATAATCCTCATCCTATTTACATATCAGCCACAAAAAGGGATTTTTAATCATGTATATGTGTTTTTAATTATCTATGTAGAATTAATAACATTTTATTATTTTCTGATATCCGCAGTGATTCTGGCCAACCTGACAGATCTGCAGTAATATACTGCAAGACCAATTTGTTTGCTAGCTAGCCACATACAAATCAATTACAGACCTGCTGTTATTACTCTGAGAGTCATGATATGATGATATATGGCAATAGATCCAAATAATCCTCATCCTATTTACATATCAACCACAAAAAGGGATTTTTAATCATGTATATGTGTTTTTAATTATCTATGTAGAATTAATAAAATTTTATTATTTTCTGATATCCGCAGTGATTCTGGCCAACCTGACAGATCTGCAGTAATATACTGCAAGACCAATTTGTTTGCTAGCTAGCCACATACAAATCAATTACAGACCTGCTGTTATTACTCTGAGAGTCATGATATGATGATATATGGCAATAGATCCAAATAATCCTCATCCTATTTACATATCAGCCACAAAAAGGGATTTTTAATCATGTATATGTGTTTTTAATTATCTATGTAGAATTAATAAAATTTTATTATTTTCTGATATCCGCAGTGATTCTGGCCAACCTGACAGATCTGCAGTAATATACTGCAAGACCAATTTGTTTGCTAGCTAGCCACATACAGTAGCGACATTGCTTATTGAAGCAAAAGCCGCCGGCTCCATGCGGCTGGGAAGCGGGTAGCCGCGGCGCGTGGCGGCGCACTGTGACGTCACAGTAACATGCGCGCCCGTCTTCCCCGTCTTCCCCAGGCTTCCCCGACACCCCTGGAGATCAAATGAAGGTAAGCGGGGGTGCGGGGAAGCAGAGGGGCAGAGCAGGAGCCGGGTACGGTGTCGGGAAGGGAGGTAAATTGCGCGCGAAGTGGAGGGGGGGTGCGTGGGGGAAACGCGGCGGCGCGCGGTTGTTACTGGCGGCAGCTGGGGTAGATCTCGGCGTGCCGTCGTGATTTAGTGCAATAAACAATGTCGGTGCTGTACAAATCAATTACAGACCTGCTGTTATTACTCTGAGAGTCATGATATGATGATATATGGCAATAGATCCAAATAATCCTCATCCTATTTACATATCAGCCACAAAAAGGGATTTTTAATCATGTATATGTGTTTTTAATTATCTATGTAGAATTAATAAAATTTTATTATTTTCTGATATCCGCAGTGATTCTGGCCAACCTGACAGATCTGCAGTAATATACTGCAAGACCAATTGTTGTCTACCTTTACCATACGAATGACAATAGAGTGCTGTATATAAGGGGAACTCTTCTGATCAAATCTTTTTTGATCAACACTGATAAACATTATATCTATACCCCTTGAGCACCTGTCGTTTGATCCTATATACCTATTCATAATGGTGATTGCGGTCACATTCACGTACTTTAAATACTGTACATGTTAATTTTTCTTTGGTTTGAAATATGGTATTCATTGGTTTATCATCAACCAGCCCTGTTTGTGGGTGGCTCTTTGCATAGTTCTGTGTATTCTCTGTGTTTTTTCTGTTAAGTTTGCTGAGTAACCTTGTGATATAAAGAGATGGCAGCCTTAGTTTGTTATGCCTCTTTTTTTCCCTGTAAATCTCAATGGCTTTTGCGGCCTATCCTAGCCACTCTGAAGTGAGACAAACCGCTTCTAAAGAGTACTCTAGATGCAAATGTAAATAAAAAGTATAATAGAATTTGAACACATGGCTGCTCAACTCAAGTCCTTAAGCCACGAAACATGTCTGAATTTCAGGATTTTCCAGCTTCAGCACAAGTGGCTCAAACAGAGGCTTGTTTGAAGACAGAGACCCTGATTGAGCCACCTGTGCTGAAGCAGGGACTGATTAAAGCATCTGTGTTGAAGCTTGGATATCCTGAACACCTGACCTCCCTTCTCTCTCTCCCTTTCCCTTCTCTCTCTTTCCATTCTCAACCTCTCCCTTCTCTCTCCTCTCTCCCTCTCCCTTCTCTCTCCTCTCTCCTCTCCCTTCTCTCTCCTCTCGCCCTTCTCTCTCCTCTCTCTCTCTCTCGCCCTTCTCTCTCCTCTCTCTCTCTCGCCCTTCTCTCTCCTCTCTCTCTCTCGCCCTTCTCTCTCCTCTCTCTCTCTCGCGCTTCTCTCTCCTCTCTCTCTCTCGCCCTTCTCTCTCCTCTCTCTCTCTCGCCCTTCTCTCTCCTCTCTCTCTCTCGCCCTTCTCTCTCCTCTCTCTCTCTCGCCCTTCTCTCTCCTCTCTCTCTCTCTCTCGCCCTTCTCTCTCCTCTCTCTCTCGCCCTTCTCTCTCCTCTCTCTCTCTCTCTCGCCCTTCTCTCTCCTCTCTCTCTCTCTCTCTCTCTCTCGCCCTTCTCTCTCCTCTCTCTCTCTCTCTCTCGCCCTTCTCTCTCCTCTCTCTCTCTCTCTCGCCCTTCTCTCTCGCCCTCTCTCTCCTCTCTCTCTCTCGCCCTTCTCTCTCCTCTCTCTCTCTCGCCCTTCTCTCTCCTCTCTCTCTCTCGCCCTTCTCTCTCCTCTCTCTCTCTCGCCCTCCTCTCTCTCCTCTCTCTCTCTCGCCCTTCTCTCTCCTCTCTCTCTCTCGCCCTTCTCTCTCCTCTCTCTCTCTCGCCCTTCTCTCTCCTCTCTCTCTCTCGCCCTTCTCTCTCCTCTCTCTCTCTCGCCCTTCTCTCTCCTCTCTCTCTCTCGCCCTTCTCTCTCCTCTCTCTCTCTCGCCCTTCTCTCTCCTCTCTCTCTCTCTCTCGCCCTTCTCTCTCCTCTCTCTCTCTCTCGCCCTTCTCTCTCCTCTCTCTCTCTCGCCCTTCTCTCTCCTCTCTCTCTCTCGCCCTTCTCTCTCCTCTCTCTCTCTCGCCCTTCTCTCTCCTCTCTCTCTCTCTCGCCCTTCTCTCTCCTCTCTCTCTCTCGCCCTTCTCTCTCCTCTCTCTCTCTCGCCCTTCTCTCTCCTCTCTCTCTCTCGCCCTTCTCTCTCCTCTCTCTCTCTCGCCCTTCTCTCTCCTCTCTCTCTCTCGCCCTTCTCTCTCCTCTCTCTCTCTCGCCCTTCTCTCTCCTCTCTCTCTCTCGCCCTTCTCTCTCCTCTCTCTCTCTCGCCCTTCTCTCTCCTCTCTCTCTCTCGCCCTTCTCTCTCCTCTCTCTCTCTCGCCCTTCTCTCTCCTCTCTCTCTCTCGCCCTTCTCTCTCCTCTCTCTCTCTCGCCCTTCTCTCTCCTCTCTCTCTCTCGCCCTTCTCTCTCCTCTCTCTCTCTCGCCCTTCTCTCTCCTCTCTCTCTCTCGCCCTTCTCTCTCCTCTCTCTCTCTCGCCCTTCTCTCTCCTCTCTCTCTCTCGCCCTTCTCTCTCTCTCTCTCTCTCGCCCTTCTCTCTCCTCTCTCTCTCTCGCCCTTCTCTCTCCTCTCTCTCTCTCGCCCTTCTCTCTCCTCTCTCTCTCTCGCCCTTCTCTCTCCTCTCTCTCTCTCGCCCTTCTCTCTCCTCTCTCTCTCTCGCCCTTCTCTCTCCTCTCTCTCTCTCGCCCTTCTCTCTCCTCTCTCTCTCTCGCCCTTCTCTCTCCTCTCTCTCTCTCGCCCTTCTCTCTCCTCTCTCTCTCTCGCCCTTCTCTCTCCTCTCTCTCTCTCGCCCTTCTCTCTCCTCTCTCTCTCTCGCCCTTCTCTCTCCTCTCTCTCTCTCGCCCTTCTCTCTCCTCTCTCTCTCTCGCCCTTCTCTCTCCTCTCTCTCTCTCGCCCTTCTCTCTCCTCTCTCTCTCTCGCCCTTCTCTCTCCTCTCTCTCTCTCGCCCTTCTCTCTCCTCTCTCTCTCTCGCCCTTCTCTCTCCTCTCTCTCTCTCGCCCTTCTCTCTCCTCTCTCTCTCTCGCCCTTCTCTCTCCTCTCTCTCTCTCGCCCTTCTCTCTCCTCTCTCTCTCTCGCCCTTCTCTCTCCTCTCTCTCTCTCGCCCTTCTCTCTCCTCTCTCTCTCTCGCCCTTCTCTCTCCTCTCTCTCTCTCGCCCTTCTCTCTCCTCTCTCTCTCTCGCCCTTCTCTCTCCTCTCTCTCTCTCGCCCTTCTCTCTCCTCTCTCTCTCTCGCCCTTCTCTCTCCTCTCTCTCTCTCGCCCTTCTCTCTCCTCTCTCTCTCTCTCTCGCCCTTCTCTCTCCTCTCTCTCTCTCTCTCGCCCTTCTCTCTCCTCTCTCTCGCCCTTCTCTCTCCTCTCTCTCTCGCCCTTCTCTCTCCTCTCTCTCTCTCTCTCTCGCCTTCTCTCTCCTCTCTCTCTCTCTCTCTCTCGCCCTTCTCTCTCCTCTCTCTCTCTCTCGTCGCCCTTCTCTCTCCTCTCTCTCTCTCGCCCTTCTCTCTCCTCTCTCTCTCTCTCTCGCCCTTCTCTCTCCTCTCTCTCTCCTCGCCCTTCTCTCTCCTCTCTCTCTCTCGCCCTTCTCTCTCCTCTCTCTCTCGCCCTTCTCTCTCCTCTCTCTCCTCGCCCTTCTCTCCCTCTCTCTCTCGCCCTTCTCTCTCCTCTCTCTCTCTCTCTCGCCCTTCTCTCTCCTCTCTCTCTCTCGCCCTTCTCTCTCCTCTCTCTCTCTCGCCCTTCTCTCTCCTCTCTCTCTCTCTCTCGCCCTTCTCTCTCCTCTCTCTCTCTCGCCCTTCTCTCTCCTCTCTCTCTCTCGCCCTTCTCTCTCCTCTCTCTCTCTCGCCTTCTCTCTCCTCTCTCTCTCTCGCCCTTCTCTCTCCTCTCTCTCTCTCGCCCTTCTCTCTCCTCTCTCTCTCTCGCCCTTCTCTCTCCTCTCTCTCTCTCGCCCTTCTCTCTCCTCTCTCTCTCTCGCCCTTCTCTCTCCTCTCTCTCTCTCGCCCTTCTCTCTCCTCTCTCTCTCTCGCCCTTCTCTCTCCTCTCTCTCTCTCGCCCTTCTCTCTCCTCTCTCTCTCTCGCCCTTCTCTCTCCTCTCTCTCTCTCGCCCTTCTCTCTCCTCTCTCTCTCTCGCCTTCTCTCTCCTCTCTCTCTCTCGCCCTTCTCTCTCCTCTCTCTCTCTCGCCCTTCTCTCTCCTCTCTCTCTCTCGCCCTTCTCTCTCCTCTCTCTCTCTCGCCCTTCTCTCTCCTCTCTCTCTCTCGCCCTTCTCTCTCCTCTCTCTCTCTCGCCCTTCTCTCTCCTCTCTCTCTCTCGCCCTTCTCTCTCCTCTCTCTCTCTCGCCCTTCTCTCTCCTCTCTCTCTCTCGTCCCTTCCTCTCCTTCTCTCTCTCTCGTCCTTCTCTCTCCTCTCTCTCTCTCGCCTCTCTCTCCTCTCTCTCTCTCGCCCTTCTCTCTCCTCTCTCTCTCTCGCCCTTCTC
Organism: Ascaphus truei; assembly: GCF_040206685.1. Lineage (NCBI taxonomy): Eukaryota > Metazoa > Chordata > Amphibia > Anura > Ascaphidae > Ascaphus > Ascaphus truei. Next base: position 85,549 of record NW_027454317.1, read on the forward strand.
TCTCCTCTCTCTCTCTCGCCCGTCTCTCTCCTCTCTCTCCTCTCGCCCTCTCTCTCCTCTCTCTCTCTCGCCCTTCTCTCTCCTCTCTCTCTCTCGCCCTTCTCTCTCCTCTCTCTCTCTCGCCCTTCTCTCTCCTCTCTCTCTCTCGCCCTTCTCTCTCCTCTCTCGCTCTCGCCCTTCTCTCTCCTCGCTCTCTCTCGCCCTCACTCTCCTCTCTCTCTCCGCCCTTCTCTCTCCTCTCTCTCCATCGCCCTTCTCTCTCCTCTCTCTCTCTCGCCCTTCTCTCTCCTCTCTCTCTCTCTCTCTCTCTCTCTCTCTCAGCTTCTCTCTCTCTCTCTCGCCTTCTCTCTCCTCTCTCTCTCTCGCCCTTCTCTCTCCTCTCTCTCTCTCGCCTTCTCTCTCCTCTCTCTCTCTCGCCCTTCTCTCTCCTCTCTCTCTCTCGCCCTTCTCTCTCCTCTCTCTCTCGCCCTTCTCTCTCCCTCTCTCTCTCTCGCCTTCTCTCTCCTCTCTCTCTCTCGCCCTTCTCTCTCCTCTCTCTCTCTCGCCCTTCTCTCTCCTCTCTCTCTCTCGCCCTTCTCTCTCCTCTCTCTCTCTCGCCCTTCTCTCTCCTCTCTCTCTCTCTCTCGCCCTTCTCTCTCCTCTCTCTCTCTCTCGCCCTTCTCTCTCTCTCTCTCTCTCGCCTTCTCTCTCCTCTCTCTCTCTCTCTCGCCTTCTCTCTCCTCTCTCTCTCTCGCCCTTCTCTCTCCTCCTCTCTCTCTCGCCCTTCTCTCTCCTCTCTCTCTCTCTCGCCCTTCTCTCTCCTCTCTCTCTCTCGCCCTTCTCTCTCCTCTCTCTCTCTCGCCCTTCTCTCTCCTCTCTCTCTCTCGCCCTTCTCTCTCCTCTCTCTCTCTCGCCTTCTCTCTCCTCTCTCTCTCTCGCCCTTCTCTCTCCTCTCTCTCTCTCGCCCTTCTCTCTCCTCTCTCCTCTCTCGCCCTTCTCTCTCCTCTCTCTCTCTCGCCCTTCTCTCTCCTCTCTCTCTCTCGCCCTTCTCTCTCCTCTCTCTCTCTCGCCCTTCTCTCTCCTCTCTCTCTCTCGCCCTTCTCTCTCCTCTCTCTCTCTCGCCCTTCTCTCTCCTC
>NW_027454318.1:10000-86635 GCF_040206685.1 Ascaphus truei
GATTAGAATGAGTATGTTTTGCTGCTGCCCATGTGTGCAGGGCTGGTAATCACTCAGCGAGCCTGCACACACAGAGATAGGGTCCTGCTATCAGGAATGTGGGTGGGGAAGTGCCCCAGCCATTGTTAGGAGTGGGGAGGAGCGTTGACTCAGGTCTGGGGAACAATGTCTCACCGAGTGGCGCTATTGTTCAGTTCAGATTCTGAGGCGCCTATCTCTGAGGGATATATTGGTTGTCTTGGGGAACCGTTGCTGGGTATAAGCCCCGTAGGTACAATTTCTATTTGTCAGTTTGAATTTCCCACACCTCTTCAAACCCACCTCTGTGGGGTGTCTTAGGGGCACAGTCACAATTCCTGTGTCCCGGATTGGCCGATCAGACGAGCCTCTGCTCGGTGATTAGTCAGCACCCCGTCTTCCATGCTTTGCTATTAAGACAGGTAACCTATGTAAAGACAGAAAGTTACTCCCTGCACTTCAATCATTGGGTAGCAATAAATGGGGAAATAAATATAAATAGTGAAAACTAAATCTAGAAGACAAAGGAGACTTTTGGTTACATCCTTTGATCAAATAATGCCAAGCTTGGTAACCAACTTCAAGGTAAGTCTCAATAGCAGGTCCCTATGCTAAATGCATATACATGTTCTGTGAAATATTCCCTGTAAAGAGCTGCCAATTTCTCATTACTATGCCATCCGAGGTTTGTGCCGGAGATAAACCAAAGTGAGGCGTGTAAGTGGAGGCGAGCAGGCGATTTGAACTTGCTATAGTGCAAATATCATCCCTGGATTACTGCGCTACCCACAGCGGACGGAGCGTGGAAGCCTCCCGGGTTAGCCTTGGAAGCAGCGCCTGGCACCTAGTTGAGAAAGGATTCCCTGTTTGGGTGTGTTTGTGCCCAAACTGTGGGTAGCGCCGTCTGTCAACCTAATTCAAAATGTGTGTGTGTGTGTTCCCGATGTTAAGTGTCCTTGTCTCCTGTGACTGATATCACAACCTGCAAATAATATTCACCTCCCCAGGACCAGCTGTGAGATGAGGGCCGGATCTTTTCCTGGGAGTGCGTCTGTTTCTCTCCTGGGCTTTGCATGCACAGTAGACCGTTGGCATCTCGTTTCTCAAGGTTACGTTTCCTAGACAATGGAAAATTAAATAGAAACGTGTTATTGGGAGTTTTTAAACCCCACTATTTTGGGGTGGGGAGGGGGAGATATTTTGCACACCCACAGGTTCCTAGTTTATGGTTGTGCTACTCCCCAATGTTGCTGTGATTAAGGATAAACAGCTCCTATAAAAATAAGAGTTTTCTAAGAGGTTTCAAATACGATGTTATGTCAATGTTTCTCCATAAGAGGAAACATTGAGGAATTCAAAATAAAATGTAATATATAAATAAATTTAAATAAAAAGGCAAAACCTACATCTCAGATAACAGATTTGTATAATGAGTCCATTCACTTCTCCATCTCACCATTATGTGTCTGTAGTGACGATGATGGGATAAGCTGCCTAACCAGGATCACCTTACAGTGGGGGATTTGTGGAGACTAATTAGCAGAGAAATCATTATCCTCCTGACAATGATGGATGACATTAAACTATGAGGTCACATAGAAAGCTATCACAGAGCCCTTACCCCACCTCCTCCCACCCCCTCCGCACAGCACTAGGTACATGGCCGCCGCTGCTTCTCCTCTTGCTCCTCCGTCTTATTACATGAACCACATTCACCCACCGTGCAGCCTCCGAACTAAAGCCCGGTGCGCGGGGGATCACGGGAGATGTAGTTCCGGGGAAGTGAAGCTGGGAGTCAGGGACATGCATAGTAATGTATTGCAATGGAGACCTTACTGCGCATGCCCATTAACAAGAGTCTCGGTCACCATAGAGATGATAGACGATGCACTCGGCGGCCATGATTACTTTGGGCAGATCCCATTGAGTGTAATGATAACTAAGGGCTGAGGAATGAGGCAACCAAACTGTGCAAAACAATGTGACTGGAATAACATGGGATCTTTGAATGAATATTACGGATCTTGGATTTAGAATAGAGACAGTAATTGAATAGATGTAAAAGTTTCACAAGTGATGTTGGGATAGTGAAGGAACAGCCCAAGTGTTTCTTATTAATGCGAGTTATACATTTGTGTTTTGCTGCCTTTCTCCCTCTATAGATGTTATGGGGAATGTGGCATCTCTGGCAGTCTCAGCACCTGTACATGTATTTGTGTGTTTTGCTCAGTGATCATTTTGCAAATTCAGGATTTTACTCAATGTTTTTCATTACATTATGGGCTATTCAAGGGATTAAACCTAAATGTATCAAGAATGATGCAGCAATGTCAGAGTCCTATTGATTTGCACTTAATTCACACCAATTCTCTTAAGGGAAGCCACACAACGTGCAGTGTGTCACAGAACTATCTGGGGGTGAAACCTGATTCAGATCACGTGAGAAATCCAGGTCTCCGGGATACACGTTAGTGCCAAAGCAATACCGCCACCGTGTGGTCTGTGTGTGAATGGCAGATATTAAATCCTTTGGCCCTTTTTACCTACTCTGTATATTTGTGTTGCTTTTTTTTTTTGTGTGGTTTTAGGATTAAAAAAAACAGGACGTGATAAATATTAGCGATTTAGAGTTCTGACAAGTTATCACAAAACCACATCAACTGCTACTGAAATCTGAGGGAACACATGTTGCTCAGCCTTGTTTTTACACTAAAAAGGTGCAATCCCTGATAACAGGTTGAACAAGGTGACAATAGAAGCCTTTAATGTAACACCTCCCAGCCTATTTAATGCAGATTTGACCGATTTCTAAATTAATGTCCAACCCAACAGGACAATGAGAAATATCACTTGTTACATTTATGTAAATGGAATCAAAAATGCGCGAAAAACGATAAAAGGCCAATTCTGATAATGCAAATGAATGTGCTCGTATCTAACGCATGTGGCAAACACGGATTGCATGGTCTGTTACTAATCCCAAACTGCACTAGGACTTTCCCCCGATCAGATGCGTTATATACCATGTGGGTGTGAGGGCATCATTTCATGCACACTTATTCTGACACGTGCACATATAATCTGTATTTTAGTGAGGCTCAAAAAAGTAAATGAGGGAAAATAATCGCAGGTTATTAACCCCAAATCCTACTTCCCGAGCACGAACTCCATTACTAACACAGCAGCGCCACCCTGTGGGATGTGTGTGAACTGCAGATTATCTGAAGGGGATTCTCGGCGATTGTCACTTTGTCTGCGGTTCTCCCGCCTCTTACTAACAAAACACAAGTACAGCAAACACGTGGCTGGGTAGGAAGCCAGAAAGAGCTAAAAATACATCACATAAGATACTTTATAATATATAATAGCTACAAAAGCCAATAACTGAAAAAGTGCAATGTATAATAGAACACTTCCCTTTTATCCCGAGCACAGATGACATATGAGCATATCTCTTATAGTGATAAAGTGGGTGGCTCTTAGAAGAGCCTTTGTGTTTGTGGGTCAGTGATGAGATCGGGGTTACTTGGCGCTGGTGTACTTGGTGACCGCCTTGGTGCCCTCGGACACGGCGTGCTTGGCCAGCTCTCCCGGCAGCAGCAGGCGCACAGCGGTCTGGATCTCCCGGGAAGTGATGGTCGAGCGCTTGTTGTAATGAGCCAGACGGGACGATTCCCCTGCGATGCGCTCGAAGATATCATTCACAAAGGAGTTCATGATGCCCATGGCCTTGGAGGAGATGCCGGTGTCAGGGTGAACCTGCTTCAGCACTTTGTACACGTAGATCGCGTAACTTTCCTTCCTGCTCTTCCTACGCTTCTTCCCATCCTTCTTCTGGGTCTTGGTCACGGCTTTCTTAGAGCCCTTCTTGGCCGCTGGCGCAGACTTGGCTGGTTCAGGCATGTCGGGCGATGCTTCCTCTCCAAACAGCAGAGAAACAATGTCACCTAAACCCCCAGCAGCTCTATTTATAGGAGTCCTATGCAAAGTAGCAGCCCCAGCATTCTGTTCTTCTATTGGCTGACTTTATCATGTGACCGTTTATGACATCATCAGTTTTCATTCAAATTACATGATTGGTGGTTTCAGGATTATGGAACTGATTGGCAGTTTTCAAAACTGACCAATCACAGAGGAGTTCAGCTGCTGTCAGAGTGTATAAATAAGGGCACAGGGGGCGGGGTTTGTCACTTCTCCTGTTACCCGAGCTGCTGTCTGAGTGATACACGATGTCTGGAAGAGGCAAACAAGGCGGGAAAACTCGCGCTAAGGCCAAGACGCGCTCATCTCGGGCTGGGCTGCAGTTCCCAGTCGGCCGTGTGCACAGGCTGCTTCGGAAGGGAAATTATGCTCAGCGTGTGGGGGCCGGAGCCCCGGTCTATTTGGCCGCAGTGCTGGAGTATCTGACCGCTGAGATCCTGGAGTTGGCCGGTAACGCCGCCCGGGACAATAAGAAGTCCCGCATCATCCCCCGGCACCTGCAGCTCGCTGTGCGGAACGACGAGGAGCTGAACAGGCTGCTCGGAGGGGTCACCATCGCTCAGGGGGGTGTCCTGCCCAACATCCAGGCCGTGCTACTGCCCAAGAAAACCGAGAGCCACAAGCCGGCCAAGAGCAGCAAGTGAGCTTCACCCCCGAGACCAGGAGCAGAGATCCCCACATACCCAACACAAAGGCTCTTTTCAGAGCCACCCACAGCATCAAAAAAGCGTTATAGTATTTCACATTTCCTGCAGGACATGTTTTTATTATATTTCTATTCATTCTAAGTCACTTTAATTGTTTATGATAATAGTTCTCTTCATTTGTAAAGTAATGTATAATTAAGTCCATGTATGTGGAGGTGTCAGTTCTGTCATTAGAAACAGTACTGCGTTTGATACGACACTGCAGAAAGCAAATCAATATTTAATACCATAAAGGCACCTACTGTATATATAACTTGGGGGTGAACTTTAATTACCGACATGATGATTTTTCGGAAAAAATCCCATAAAATTGATGAACTGATTAAAGTATGCATTTAGTTTGCTGGAACCATAACTATAAAGCTAAACAAAAAAAACGGTTTCTAGTTCATCGCTAAATAAATGAAAACAAAGTAGTGTAGCATGGCTAATACACTATAAAGTAGTGTTTGTTTCTGTTTGTGATTATACAAAAGGCGCAACGTGTTGGTATTAGGAGTCTATTCTTGAAACAATTTACCACACGATGGCGCTGTTGGATTAGAAATCGGTATCTTCATTACTTGGCTTGTAAAGGCTAAAACCTGTTTTATTTCGGACACAAATTCGCAAGTCATGAAGGTGTATTATACTGAAAATGTATATAATGTATCATTAAAGACAAGTGAGTAATATTGATGCAAGAACAATTAAAAAAAAAAATTATTCAACCAACGTTGTTTACAGATTGCCCTGGAACATGCAAAATCAAGTCATAATATAATTAATGTTGACATGTTAGAAAATCAAATAGCATAATGGTATAGAAAGATTCAATAACCAAAAGGCAGAACACATAATTACAGCATCTGGTCTTCGAAATAAACAGCACAAGTTTTTTGGAGGTACAATTTATCAAATTAATTCCATTATGAGCAAGAACAATAATCAGAATTTATTTTTGTACCACTAATATACTCTGTGCTATAAACTAAAAATTACAGAACCTGTCCCTTGTCATTTTTTTTTTAAAATCTGAGGAACAGCAATGTCATGTACGGTCCATCTGTGAGCATGTGGCCCATATACTCTCTGTCACGGACCGCACACAAGTGAGCATGTGATATGCAACCAGGGTTAATACACACGGCTACTCTAGCCAACTCACCTTTCTCCTGCACAAAGTACTTTCAATATGTTTATATTAACCCATTACTCAATTGCAATCCCATCTATGTGCGTACATCACTGGATAATTTAGGCAAAATATGTAATTATTTACCAGAGTCTCAGGTCCCTGTTTATTATAGAAAAAAAAAAAGTGTGCCCTTAACACACAATCAGTTGTAGCTAAATGTGGCAGGCAATGAAAATACTCTCCACAAAGCGTGCACCAGTTTATTCTGAGCCCCAACACATTACTTATTAAATGTTTTAATACCCCCGTCCATGGTCAGTCCGGAGTCCCTGGGCTCTGTTCCCTGTATGGGAGCTGGCGGCACTCACAAGCCAATCGGATCTGGACTCAATGACCGGTTTGGCAGCGTGCTGCCACATGCCGTCTAAGCTCTGATCTGACAGCAAGGTATTGCGGAACTGCCGACTGTGCTCTGGCTCATTGGCCCTAGTCATACTGGCAGGGATAGGGTTGTCAGTTTGGTCAGGTTACACCCAGCTTACTTTACTGGTCTCCTCCAGGACATCCAAGGGATGAACTCCAATGTCCGAGGAGTGCTGGTTTCATTCTTGGGACCCTGAACAAACATAGTGTCAGATGTGGCAAGGTCTCAAGTCTGACAGCAGGTCACAGCCACAATGGGAAATAAAATTGGCAAATAGCCAAGGATAGTGTCGCACCACAAGCAGGAACAGGTGCTGAGGCTGTGGTAAAAACATAGTTATTGGCAACCAGAGAAACACACTAATACGTTTCGCTCCCAAAATAGGGCACACTCGACGGACACACTCTACCCCTATTAGTGGCACATAAAATTGCCATAATCAGTTCCCAACAACATGTTGGTGTTATGGCCTGGGAGGTCTCTGCCATTACGGATGCTCTGGGCCATGCCCTAATCGATGAAAACACGGGGCATCTGCAGGGACTTAGGGGCACCATCGGACAGGTGGCAGATGCTCTGGCCCAAACATATCAGGTTGGACAAGAGTGATGATCATGCCAGGGTCCAACTGGCTGGCCACCATCATAGTGCTGATGGTATAAGGGCACAAATATTTCAACCGCAGAATGATCTGCTCTAGCCCAATGGTGTGCACCTATTATCAACAGTGTGGGCCACACAGGTTTTCATCATAGACCTGGCTCTGATAGCACTGATGAATGGATTTAGTCACCAGTGCATATCTTAATCAGGGACAGACATTATATAGGTCTAACTTAGCTCGCATTTCGTCACACAGTATTACTGTACTTATCCACAGTGTATCAATTGAGTGTGTAGCACACGCCTGGATACACTTATATGGAAAGTGTCTTTGAGTGGGCTCTCACAGGCTCCTCTTGCCTATATCATTAGGTAGCTACTATCAGTAGCGTTTGATCCCCAACATTCATTAGGGATCTTATTATATCCACCCACATACTTGCAGGTGGGTTATTAAGGATAGAGTCACGTGCTGTTTAATACTATTTAATTACGTTTTAACACCCTATTTTTTACTCATGGTTATAAATAAAGCATATTTTTATATTTACAACATTACAATCCTTGTGACTGAGTGCTGAAAGACTGGGTCCTTTTTCTTTCATATGATATAATCACGTCTCCATCCAGTCAGCACCTCACTGTGGTCTAACACTAGCTGTGCGGGTTTTCTTTGCGTGTAGCGAAATATGGAAGAGAGAAGAATCTGCCGTAATTTGACGACCAGGCGTATCGAATACTTGCCTGAATTCTCGAAGAAAGCGAGAATAGTCATGCGTCATGGTAGGCTCCCGCTCCCAGATGGGGGATGCCCAGGCTAGGGCCTTTCCGTTCAAGAGAGACATAATATTGGTCACCTTTGAACGAGCAGTGGGGAAGCGCAAAGGAGATAATTCAAATTGCATCTCGCACTGATTAAGAAACCCTCTTCACTTGTGGGGATCCCCTGCATAGCGGTTGGGAGCCGGGAGATGAGGATTCACAGCCACGGGAAGAAGGGGGGAGGGAAACGCCACAGTTGCCATGGCAGAGGAGCCTGGGGAAGGCTGCAATGAGGAGAGTCTAGAGAGCTCCTGTGTCATGGAGGCAAGCTGCGCCTCTAGCTGGAGAAGTCGCTGCATGGGGCTTGGTTGCTCAACCTCTTCGGGGTCCATGTCTGTGGGGCTGAGCATAATGTTACGCTGAGCTCACCACGGACAAGGAGGGACCCAGAAACTGAGGTGAGATGGGTAACAAACTGCACCCACAGCTACGGACACACACCTGGAAACTGGAAAATAGGCGTCTGGAACCGTCTGGGAGTATAAGATAAAGTAAGATACTCGCCAGATGAGAAGGGAGGTTCCAGAAGATAGGTGGTACCGAGAGCCTGGGGTCCAGAGCCGGGAGGTAGGTCGGAATCCGCAAACCGAGGTGAAGGGGTCGGGGAGTCCAGGAGGTCAGGATACAAACCAAGGGTAGAAGACCAGAGCGGATCCACAGCCAGGCCGGTTCAGTACGCAAGGGATCACTAAGGAGACAAAGAGACAGGAACTGAGGCAGGCACGACCGTGGTTAACACAGGTCATACAAAGCTATGCTCAGCCAAAGAATGAATGGCTGAGCAAGGTATAAGTAGGAGGAAGGACCAATAGGGAGAGGGGGAGTAACGAGGGAGCAGTCCCAGGAAAGATAGAGATTGGTAGGGAGAAACTCACCACAGCTGTGCTAGATGTGCAGCTTGTGAGCGGTGCACGCGCATCAGGCATGTGCACCGCGTGGGAGAGGCGTGCGCGGCTTCAGCTGGGGGCGGGAACTCCCCCTGAGGGAGGACGTAAAAGTCCTCTGCCGTGCGCGCGTATGCGCGAGATCAGAAGCCGCCGCGGGAAGCGGAGGAGAAGGGAGATCCCGCCCGCGGTGGCGAGAAGGCAGAGCTGGAGTGGGGGTGAGAAAAGTCACGGGGGGAGCCCCTTTATAGAGAGGTGTTCCCGCGGACCTTAAAGTACTCCCCCCCTTGAGAAGCGGCCTTAGGACGACTCCAATATGGCTTTTGGGGAAATTTGGAGTTAAAGAGTCTCAGCAGTCTGGGGGCATGTATTTGATGGTAGGGTACCCAAGATCTTTCCTCTGGGCCAAAGCCCTTCCAGCGAAGCAGGTATTGTACCGAACCCCTTGTCCTCCTGGAATCCACAATAGACTGGATTTCGAACTCTTCCTGCCCCTGAACTATGACTGGTCTAGGGTCAATTGGTGTCTGTCTCTGAAGCCAAGTGAAGGGAACACCGGTCTAACTGGTAGTCGCACAGTCCCCTACATCAGCGCTGATCTTGGTTATATCAGCACTGATGTGTTCGAGGACTTGCCTGTCTTGCCTGTCTCAGAAGTGATTAAACCATTGGCCCCTCTACCAGTTAGACCGGTGTTCCCTTCACTTGGCTTCAGAGACAGACCAGCTGTTTATTGAGAGGGTGGGGGTGGTGCGTCTATGGGTTTTACTGTTCAACCACAGCATTAACCACCTCTATACCCCACTCAGTCACAAGCTGAGTATTTTGGCAATTCTATTTTGCCTTAACGCACTATGTGCTGAGCAGTACCACAGGGGGTCACAGCTAACAACATCATTACTCACAGAGTAGTGTGAACCCTCCTGTACTACTGCAGACACTGTGGAGGTTGCCTCCATGCCATCATTTACCCTCTGTGTGCAACACTTTACTACGCTCACTTAAGGGTAAACTGTCCATATGTGCTAAGTGTCTGCATTTTGCTCTCACTATAACGTATACTGGGCGGCAACAGCAGATATTATTGACATTAGTTTAGGTGTACCTTGGTTAACAACACCTGTATAACACCACTGTTTCCACTGCTACTTACAGGTGTTTCCACCCTATACACTATCTGCAGTTTAGGTGTTTAGATGACCTTATCTAACGCTCCAGTTTTGACATGCTATTCTGTATCCTACTATCCAATGTGTTAATAAGTGTGCACCTATTATCAACAGTGTGGGCCACACAGGTTTTCATCATAGACCTGGCTCTGATAGCACTGATGAATGGATTTAGTCACCAGTGCATATCTTAATCAGGGACAGACATTATATAGGTCTAACTTAGCTCGCATTTCGTCACACAGTATTACTGTACTTATCCACAGTGTATCAATTGAGTGTGTAGCACACGCCTGGATACACTTATATGGAAAGTGTCTTTGAGTGGGCTCTCACAGGCTCCTCTTGCCTATATCATTAGGTAGCTACTATCAGTAGCGTTTGATCCCCAACATTCATTAGGGATCTTATTATATCCACCCACATACTTGCAGGTGGGTTATTAAGGATAGAGTCACGTGCTGTTTAATACTATTTAATTACGTTTTAACACCCTATTTTTTACTCATGGTTATAAATAAAGCATATTTTTATATTTACAACATTACAATCCTTGTGACTGAGTGCTGAAAGACTGGGTCCTTTTTCTTTCATATGATATAATCACGTCTCCATCCAGTCAGCACCTCACTGTGGTCTAACACTAGCTGTGCGGGTTTTCTTTGCGTGTAGCGAAATATGGAAGAGAGAAGAATCTGCTGTAATTTGACGACCAGGCGTATCGAATACTTGCCTGAATTCTCGAAGAAAGCGAGAATAGTCATGCGTCATGGTAGGCTCCCGCTCCCAGATGGGGGATGCCCAGGCTAGGGCCTTTCCGTTCAAGAGAGACATAATATAGGTCACCTTTGAACGAGCAGTGGGGAAGCGCAAAGGAGATAATTCAAATTGCATCTCGCACTGATTAAGAAACCCTCTTCACTTGTGGGGATCCCCTGCATAGCGGTTGGGAGCCGGGAGATGAGGATTCACAGCCACGGGAAGAAGGGGGGAGGGAAACGCCACAGTTGCCATGGCAGAGGAGCCTGGGGAAGGCTGCAATGAGGAGAGTCTAGAGAGCTCCTGTGTCATGGAGGCAAGCTGCGCCTCTAGCTGGAGAAGTCGCTGCATGGGGCTTGGTTGCTCAACCTCTTCGGGGTCCATGTCTGTGGGGCTGAGCATAATGTTACACTGAGCTCACCACGGACAACGAGGGACCCAGAAACTGAGGTGAGATGGGTAACAAACTGCACCCACAGCTACGGACACACACCTGGAAAGTGGAAAATAGGCGTCTGGAACCGTCTGGGAGTATAAGATAAAGTAAGATACTCGCCAGACGAGAAGGGAGGTTCCAGAAGATAGGTGGTACCGAGAGCCTGGGGTCCAGAGCCGGGAGGTAGGTCGGAATCCGCAAACCGAGGTGAAGGGGTCGGGGAGTCCAGGAGGTCAGGATACAAACCAAGGGTAGAAGACCAGAGCGGATCCACAGCCAGGCCGGTTCAGTACGCAAGGGATCACTAAGGAGACAAAGTGACAGGAACTGAGGCAGGCACAATCGTGGTTAACACAGGTCATACAAAGCTATGCTCAGCCAAAGAATGAATGGCTGAGCAAGGTATAAGTAGGAGGAAGGACCAATAGGGAGAGGGGGAGTAACGAGGGAGCAGTCCCAGGAAAGATAGAGATTGGTAGGGAGAAACTCACCACAGCTGTGCTAGATGTGCAGCTTGTGAGCGGTGCACGCGCATCAGGCATGTGCTCCGCGTGGGAGAGGCGTGCGCGGCCTCAGCTGGGGGCGGGAACTCCCCCTGAGGGAGGACGTAAAAGTCCTCTGCCGTGCGCGCGCACGCGCGAGATCAGTAGCTGCTGCAGGAAGCGGAGGAGAAGGGAGATCCCGCCCGCAGCGGCGAGAAGGCAGAGCTGGAGCGGGGTGAGTAAAGTCACGGGGGGAGCCCCTTTAGAGAGAGCTGTTCCCCCGGACCTTACAATAAATAAACAAGAAACAATAACATAAACTATAAGCAATGGTGTATCTCTTAATATGGGGAACCAAGGGGGCCGGGGACCAAGGGGGAAGTCCAGAGGGGACCTGGACTATATGTGTTATTTGTATTACTGTATTTCCTCTTGTGTAAGCTGCCAGTGATTGTAAGACGCACCATAGATTTGACACTTACAATCAAGGAACATTACTTCTCACTTACCAGGTTTCAGGAGAGGTCCCAGGTCAGCGGAGGATGAAGCGGGCGGCCTTGACAGGACAGGTCCCACATCTGCAGAGGATTGAAGTAAAGACTGGGGGTGGGCGGGCGGCAGCGGTAGGTGAAGACCATCACGGCATGATAAAATGTGTGTGTTGATGTGTAGTTACCACATCCCTATCCCCACTTTATACTGTTTTCCACTTCCAGACATCAGTGATTAGCTCTTTTCTGGAAGGGTTACACAAAGAAAAAAACCTATACATTGGGCACAATAAGCCTGGCAGAGGTGGCCATTGCACACGGTATTGGGGTAGTCAGCCGTGCTTTGCTTTCACTCTCACTGGGGAGCCGTGCTTTGCTTTCACTCTCACTGGGGAGCTGCGAGCTTCAGATCTATATCACCCTGCTCCACGAAGCCTTCTCCCATTGCTACTGCCAGGGCGTTGGGCAGAGCCTGGCCTGCTACACTGAGCTTCCCTGCCTTGCTTCTCCAAGGACATCAGGCAGGATCCGGCTCTCCAGAACTCCCAGCGATGGGCTACAGAAAGTAAATGCCGCCGTCCCACTGAACAACCTTGTGCTGAAAGGGCTTACCTAGCCCCGCTGGTGGTCTAAGGGGAGCCTTCGCACTGTCACCTGGCTTGCCTACTTGCTAGCAGACATCCCAGGCACGGCCGAATGCCGATATCTCCTGTGATGACTTTAGGACAAATAGAACATATATTTTTAATAAAGTGCCTTTCTGGCTGCAGTTTTAAATGTACAGGCAGGATGAGGCTTTTTCTACTTGCCTTTGTAATGCAACCAGTAACCACATGTTTTACACCGATGAGCTGGGGGCACTTCCTTCTGCAAACTTCAGAGACCCCCTTTTAGGGAAATGGCTATCGGTCTCGGGAAGTGTTGCGGATGAAATCCCCAGAGCCGCAAAGTGTGAATTAGCCGGGATGCTCGCTGACCAGGAGATCCTGTTAGTCATCTGGGCTAGTTAACACCTTGGGTCCAACTCCTAGCCTGGGAGACACCAGGTAAAAAGGGGAGCACCCATATGGTAAGCAGCCCAGGTGTCAGAGTTGCACAGGCGCTGTATCAACTGGAAATCCCTGTAGTGCCCACTCTGCAAACTGGGGGCAAGATGGAGATTGGTGGGATGGAGGTTCCCACGAAAGGGATTGGGCGGGTATGTTATAGATATGCTAGCCGGCCCTATATACATGCTCCCTAAGCTATCCCCGTTGTCTTTTGTTTCCCTTTTACAATGTGAACAAATTTCCACTTTGCTTCTACAAGCGGATAAGAGCAGCAGCAACGATTCCCTAACGCAACAAGTTAATTACATCAGAACCAAGGACATAACTCTTCTACAGGATTCCGTTAGTGCTGGGGGTTATCTAACGAACCCCAATGGACCAGAAAGAACTTTGCAATATTCACAGACTTATTGGGCTGGCAATTTACACCCCTTGCAAAAGGACAGCATTTTAAAAGACAATATTCTGGTGCTTTGTTTTACTTCTGGACATTCTATCCCATTCTCTTCCTCAGTAAGTGTTTTGTCAAGTATATTCTAAGGTTGTCGTGTGTCTGTCTATTAAGGAAATAAATGTCAGTTTATTTTGCTCAACTTGTGTGCTCAATCTATTTCCCTAAAATATAAAATTGTTGATACGTTCCGTCCATCGTGACAGTGGCCACACGGCCACAGTTGGAATAGCGTTTCCTTACCCTTACTCCAGTGCTGGCGGTCAAAAGACCTAAGGTAGCTGACCCTCCCCAGGCCACCAAACTAGGGGGGAAGTAGTCAAAAACCTGGGGTGTTGAAGTAGAGCCAATGGAGGTTGCCCACGAGGGCCAGTGCTCCTTGTGTAACTGGCTGGGCCACCTGCGTGTTAACTGCCCAAACTACCCCTATCCAGTGTAACAGGGTATGTCCCATAATACCTCTCTTTCCCACATAGTGTATCTATTATGCAAGTCCCTATTATGTTCAGAGCAGTAACAGGTTAATCTATGAGCCAGTGACCCCCCAGTGAAGGAAGTAAGGTGGTGACTCATGGCCTGTGTAAGTCTATCCAAGATGGGTACAGTCCATGAGCCCGCCCCTTGCAGAGACTTCCAAATGGGAATATCTGTAACCCGTAGCTCACTACAAACGAGGCGTGACCATGGGGCTGAGGTAGGGATTTGTATAGAATGCCAACCACACCCACGAAGGCACATCTAGAGTATAGGACAGTCGTACAGGCCGGATCAGGGTAACAGAAGACAGGGTAAGTGAGGTACTTGTGAATCTTGGAGTATAGAGCAGTGGATTGTTGGGGTACATAGCCAGGGTCAGGGTTTTAGAGCGTAGAGTAGTCGTGGAGCCAAGCAAGGGTCAGTGCAGGAGAGAGTGGCGTCGCCGTGGTTCCAAATCCAGGGTCAGTGCAGGAGAGAGTAGAGTAGTCGTTGCCAAAGCCAAGGTCAGTGCAGGAGAGCATCACAGAGTAGTATCCATGCAGGGTCAGGCAGCAGGGTTCAGGCAGACAGGAACTAGGTGATGAGTGCAGCGTCACACAAACAGAGGTTATGCTCGGCAATGACTGGGAGCTCTGAGAGCATATTTATAGGACCTCCCACCAATGGGAGGCAACCAGGAAGCAGACGTGCGGACAGGATAGGCTGCTGGATCATGCAGGTGTGTCCTATTACACAGCCAATAGCTACCGCGTCAGAATGTGTGCATGCCCCCCGCAAAACCCGTAGGTGACCTGGTCACGCGCTGTCATCGTGCGCCACGACACCCGCACCGCCATGAGGGCGGAAACCAGAGGCGAGACCCGTGGAGATAGAGGAGGGGCGCAACTGCGCCGCATAACAGTGATATCAGGACAGGGCCAGGTACCAGAGGCAGGACCCGCTGAGGTAGAGGCGGAGTGAGGGGCGTAACCGTGCTGCATAGGGGTGATGCCAGTATGGGGGCGGGACAGAGGGGCGGAGACCACAGACCACTGGGAAGACCATGTACCACGCATGCGCGCTGCGCATCAAGACAGGAGGAGCAAGAATGCGCTCCATGCCCAGAGACCGAAGGGGACTGCACAGAAACCGCGCACCGTGCGTAAGTTCCACCCCAGTTTGCCACTCTTGAGTGTTATGGTAGTCCAATGGGCAAGTGAGGGTTAAAGGGGCAGGAGCAGCAGAACAGCGAATCCTCACAGTATCACATTTAGTCAGTCTTGTGCTGGGAGGAGAAGAAAGCACAAGGGCTGTCATTGTTCCCCATCGGGGGAAAGCATGCCCACCCCAGGCTCAGGCCTGGGGACCATTAAGGCGCATGGTGAAAAAAAATGGTGAGCAGGAAAGGGCTAGAAATAAGGTCCGGGGTCCGGCTTTCACTGGGCTAGAGCCAATGGTTTCCCGCAGACCTGGTGGCGCCTTCCCAGCGGGATATTTGGGGTTGACCGGAGGGACCTATTGCAGGGGAAGCCTATTGTGTTAGGGGAAGCCAGACAGGCTTTACCTTATTATGTGAGGCTGGCTACCCCTATCGTCACATGTGTGTTGTGTGTTTTCTGGCTTGCCAGAATAAACTTTTGTTTATTCATCTAGTGTGTCATTCGGGAGAAGGAGTGGCTCAGTGAGTAAACACTGAGTAAAACACACTGGCATTGAGAGTGAGTTTGAAGCCTGGTTCAACTCCGAGTGTCAACTACTTGTGACCTTGGGCAAGTCACTTTATCTCCCTGTGTCTCTGGCTCCAACAAAATAGATTGTAAGCTCCACGGGGCAAGGACTGTGTCTGCAAAATGTCCCTGTAAAGTGCTACATAGAACTAGCAGCGCTATACAAGAACGTACAATTATTTTTATTATTATTATTATTTTCTGGTGATAGTGATCCTGATGTAAAGATGTTAAAAGTTCTGGTCTCTGGTGACAATGGTCACAAAACATGTCAGTTCCTATACACAGTGCTAATAGTGACATTACATAGTTATGTAACACACAGGGTGACTAATAAAATAACCTAATCTTCCATTAATATCACATATATATATTTTTTGTAACCGACAAATAAACATATTTTTAACACTTCCCAATTGTATTATAAAGCTTAAACAAAATAGATGTTTGATTATTACATTATTAAAATATATTTACTGTCATTCACATGATGTGTATGTTACTATGATTTTGTTTTTAGAAAACATAATTTTACATACATATCATTATAAACTATTCATTTGTAGAACAGATGGAATACAAAACTTTTCGAATCTCCTATTTAATAACCAATATTCATAACTGACAATGGAATAATACAGAGCTTAGTACCGGGGAAATGGAACAACATGAAATAGCAATGTACACTGCTCAGGAATTATTGTGCTACTTGTACATATATAGTGAATCGCCAGACCATGTTTATATATTTATATGCACATTATTTTAAACTGATACTGTAGAATAATATGTCCTTAGTGTCACTGTATGAGGATGGAGGTTGCACATTTAGTCTGAGCAAAGTAAAAGTGACAGAAATAGACAGATATGAATGAAATCTGGCAAATCCCGGGCTACAGAGCCGAACTTTCACCCATTATTCCTAATTGTGTTTGTACTTTCCCAGCAGAAAAATGATACAGCAGTGAAGAGAATATAATTCCTTACAAATTGCATGCAAGAAGGGGGGATGTGAGTAATAATTAGGGGATAAAATGCCCTTTTCGTGCAGCCTCAGAAACACAAAGTCAGAGCAGTGTTTGTGATCCGGGAGGATGAGAGTCAGGGGCGGGGCTTAGTGATTATACCCAATGAGAAAGAAGCTCACTCCGATAACTAACCAATCACAGAGCAGCAGGCTCTCTATATAAGTCCCGGCAGGTCCCCGCCCCCAGTATAACTTTCTGTCAGTGTGTTGGGATATTTTACCTGCAGCTGCAATGGCCGAGACCGCTCCTGCTCCTCCTCCTCCAGCTGAAAGCGCCGCCAAGAAGAAGCAGCCGAAGAAAGCGGCCGGAGCCTCGAAAAGCCACCCAGCAAAGTCCGGTCCCAGCGCGTCCGATCTGATAGTGAGAGCTGTGTCCGCCTCTAAGGAGCGCAGCGGGGTCTCCCTGTCCGCTCTGAAGAAGGCTCTGGCTGCAGGAGGCTACGATGTGGAGAAGAATAACAGCCGCCTGAAGCTGGCTCTCAAGGGCTTGGTGAGCAAGGAAACCCTGATCCAGCTGAAAGGGAGCGGAGCCTCCGGATCGTTCAAGCTGAATAAGAAGCAGCTGGAGAGCAAGGAGAAGGCGGCCAAGAAAAAGGATGTGGGGAAACCCAAGAAGCCAGTGGCAAAGAAACCCGCCAAGTCCCCCAAGAAACCCAAAAAGGCTCCGGCGGGAGTGAAGAAAAGCCCCAAAAAGGTCAAGAAACCGGCGGCCGCCAAGAAGCCAGCAAAAAGCCCGAAGAAGTCTAAAGCTGCCAAGCCCAGGAAGGCTGTGAAGAGCCCGGCGGCTAAAAAGGCTGTGAAGCCAAAAGCTGCTAAGAGTCCAGCTAAGGCCAAGGCAGCCAAACCCAAAGCAGCAAAGCCCAAGAGGGCGGCAGCTCCTAAGAAGTGAGACCGAGAACTTCAGCCTCTTACAAACACAAAGGCTCTTTTAAGAGCCACCACAACCCCACTTAGAGAGCTGTGCACATAATGTGTAACTGGGAATGTTTCTCCAATTTATCCCATGCAGGGGTTTGTGTTACACTGCCAGAGCATAAGTGTATATGCATTGATACTGCGAGCACTGTAAGGTGCATGTGTAAGTTTGTAGTCCCTAACCTATTTCACGAATACATTTTTTCTCAGACAAACTGACATATTAGGTGACATTATGGTTTTGTGTCTACATAATATTCACATACACGGTTTATATAAAATTAAAAAAAGTGTAGTTTACATCAGAAAAACGTATTTATCACCATGTTATTAAAAAAAGTGTTTACATCACATTGAAAGCATCAAGCACATGCTATTCCATAACACTTCAGTTTGATCACCAGTGGCACATGGGAGGGGGGACATTTACAGGTTTGTCTTTACGTGCACCCATATACAGCATGAAATGGTGACTATGCATGCAAGTCTATATATCACATGACAAAGAATACACAAATATTGAAGGTGCGTTTATCTATATTGTCACACATCAAGTACATATGTTGGTACAAGGATAACACACTTCTTTCATTCTCTATATTGAGATCAGTATCCGTGTGTTAATATTGATCAGGCCATTTCATTGAAAATGTGGTGGCTCTTAAAAGAGCCTTTGTTTTTCGGGTGTAAACGAAGTCAGGGTGCAGCCGGCCTAAGCTCTCTCCCCTCTGATCCTGCGGGCCAGCTGGATGTCCTTAGGCATGATGGTGACCCTCTTGGCGTGGATAGCGCACAGGTTGGTGTCCTCGAAGAGCCCCACCAGATAAGCCTCGCTGGCCTCCTGCAGAGCCATGACAGCCGAGCTCTGGAAGCGCAGGTCAGTCTTGAAGTCCTGGGCGATCTCCCGGACCAGGCGCTGGAAGGGCAGCTTGCGGATGAGCAGCTCGGTGGACTTCTGGTAGCGGCGGATCTCCCTGAGAGCCACAGTACCGGGCCGGTAGCGGTGAGGCTTCTTCACTCCGCCGGTGGCCGGAGCGCTCTTTCTGGCAGCCTTGGTCGCTAGCTGCTTACGGGGAGCCTTCCCTCCGGTGGATTTCCGGGCGGTCTGCTTGGTCCGGGCCATCCTGTGCTGCTGTGTCAGTGCGCGTCTCCGGTCAGGAACTAATAAAGAAAAAAACTGACCGTTCTGTTCTGACTGACAGATTAAATCTGTCAGTGGTGATATTGGATACCGAGGCTTGAGCCTCATTACTCCAAGTTCTCTTGTTGAGTGTATTGTCGCACTCTTTAGGAAGCTTCTTGATCTGTGTTACTTGCCACAGTTGAGTTGGTTTCACAGGTTCAGCGCTGTGACGGGTCGTGGGTAGCGGTCAAATGGGTTTGCAGAGATCGCAGCAAGCTTCTTGATCAGCGGGTTTGAGTTCTGGTCCAGTTCCTTGTAGAATTTCTTGTTGAGCTTCTTTAGATGTTCATCTAACATCTCGATACCCAGTTCCCTATGAAGGTCTGCTATTCTTGTAGGAAGTGGAGCGTTGGACGCAATCCGCAGCGCCTTGTTCTGTAATTTTTGGAGAGATGATCTTTGATGTTGGTGGCAACCACTCCACACCGGGGAGGCGTATGTCATTGTGGGTCTAATGATCGCCTTGATCACATTGACTTTGCTCTTGATGGGCATGGTCCTTGTCTTCAGCAGAGGGTACAGTGCTGCCAGCTTGGTTGTTGCCTTCTGTTGAATCTTCTCAATGTGGTTTCTCCAGCTTAGTTTGCTATCTAGGATTACACCTAGGTAAGAGCTGTTTGGCTCCCATTTGACAGCCTCTCCGTTGAGGGTGATTGGCGGGTGTGCCTTGATCCTCTTTTTGGTAAACAGTGTAGCTGTAGTCTTGCTGGAGTTCAGTCCTACTTGCCAGTCGCTGTACCATGTTGATAGCATGTCTAGTGCTTTCTGGATGTTCTTAGCTACTTCTTTCTCTCTGAAGGACTGGGAGATGACTGCCACATCGTCTGCGTAGAGTGCCAGTTGAGTCTTGTGGAGGTCTGTGGGGATGTCATTCATGAAGAGGTTGAAAAGGAAAGGTCCCAGGACTGATCCCTGTGGCACGCCAGCGCGGATGGGGCGTGGTGTTGAGAGCTCTTCCCGCACAGCCACGTGGAATGTGCGCTCCCGTAAGTAGCTTGCAGTCAGCTTAATCAGGTAGTTTGGGAATTTCAGGTTGATCATTTTGTGCAGTAGTCCTTCATGCCAAACTCTGTCAAACGCTTTGGCCACGTCCAAGAAGACAACTCCAGTTGATTTGTGGATGTTGAATCCATGGCTTATTATGTCAACGACTCGCAGCAGCTGATGGTTGGTTGAGTGGTCCTTCCGGAATCCAAATTGCTCCTTTAGTAGAATGTTTTTACCAGAGGCAAAGTGGCGGAGGCGCGTAAGAATAACTTTCTCCAGGAGTTTCGATAGTCCAGAGAGCAGGCTTATCGGACGGTAGTTTGCAGGATCCCTCAGTGGTTTTCCAGGCTTTGGAAATACAATGACCTTGGCTTCCTTCCAGGATTGAGGAAAGTGCTGGAGCCGCATGCATGCATTGAAGATTTCTGTGAGGCATTCCATGGCTGCCGGCGGAAGCTTCTTGATGGCCAGGTTGGTAATTCCGTCACTTCCTGGTGCTTTGCCATTTGCCAGCTTTTCTGCAAGTTGCGTTATCTCAGTCCTGGTGCATCCTTCAAGGGTTTCCGCTTCGGTCTCTGGTAGGTGCTCGGTAAGATGCCTGTTAACTCCTTGCTCAACTTCCCGTGCTATTTTGCTGGCTTGGTTAGGCCTAAAAGTTGTCTCCAGTGTGTCAGCGAGAACCTCTGCCTTGTCCTTGTTGTTACATGCCAGGTGGGTCTGGCCCTGGATCGGTGGATTAGGCTCCTTCTTCCCGGTCAGGCGTCGGGTCATTCTCCAAACAGAGTTGTCGGATTCCTTCAGCTTGGCTGCTGCGGCCTCCCACCTCTCCCCCCGGTGTTGGCTGATTTGCTGTCGCAGTAGTCTGGCAAGTGAGTTGTACTTTACCAGAAGGTCAGGTGTGCGGAACTTCTGCCACTGGCGTCGGGCCCTGTTTTTCTCAGCAATCGCTTGCTTGATCCCGCTCGGTAGGTCGTAGATGGAGCAGCGTTTGGGCATCTGTTTCGGGACGCTGTGCTCTATTGCATGTTGGACTGCGGTAGTAAAGGTGTTAACAGCATCATCAATGTCTCCGTTGGTGTCCAAGGGGCGGGGGTTTGTGATGTTGCTCAACTCTTCTTTGTACAGGCTCCAGTTCGCCCTGGTGAAGTTGTACCTGGGTGTTTGCTGGTGGGTTTCCATCTCGTCGCCAACAGTAATGGTAACTGGGTTGTGGTCTGAGGTCAGTTCCGCCAGGGTTTCCAACTGGACAGAATGTTTCACGTTCTTCAGTAAGACAATGTCCAGGACATCCGGTGTGTGGCTTGCAGTGCCTGGGTAGTGGGTGGGTTCTGTAGGGCCAGCCACTACAAAGTCACTCTCCTTTGAGTAAGCAAGAAGAGCTTGTCCTCTGGAGTTTGCTGTCCTTGAGTTCCAGCACCGGTGTTTGGCATTTAGGTCTCCCCCGATGATGGTTGGGACTGTGGAGTCCAGCAGAGCTTCCAAGTCTCCCAAATGTAGCTTCACCTTAGGGGGGCAGTAGGTGGCAATTAGTCGCAGTGGTCCTGTTGCAGTCTTTACCTGTACTCCAGTGGCTTCAATACTCCGGAGGGGTGGTAGTGCAATCTCATTATGGCTGACCCGTGTGTTAACAATCACAGCTGTCCCACCACCTCTGGCTCCTGTTGCCCGGTCGGTACGGTATACCCTGTGGTTCGCCAGGCTTAGTTTTTGGTTTCCTTGAAGGTGGGTCTCCGAGAGCAGAGCTGCGCATACATTCCTCGATTCCATCAGGTGAAGGAGTTCATCTGTCTTCTTGCTGATACCATTTGCATTCCACATCACGATGACAGAACTGCGTTTAGATGTTGCTGCCATGGTGGTTAGTTTCTGTGCTCCTGAGAAGGGCCGGGATGAGATTCGCTATCATTGTCACAATGGGGTGAATATCCATTCTCGCAATAGCGCTCGCTATTTTAAGGATGATCTCTAGCCAGTTTGTTGGGCTTGCGGTTCCGCCTGCGGGGTCCGGGTTGGCCGCCTCAACGGGGTTGGTGGATGGTGTCCTGAGAGTTTCCGCGTAGGTCTGTCCGTCTGGGTTTTGCATCCTCTGGGTGGATGCCGTGCCTAGGTCTGGGATCAGGTGTTCTGTGGTCCTCTGTCTCTCCGGCGCCAGGCGGGGAAGCTGGTATTGAGTAGTGGGTGTCTTCCTTGGTGCCTGCTCCATCAGGTGGGGTGTCCGCTTTTCCCGTTCCTCTTGCTTTGCTTTTGTGAGGTACGGGCAACCACGGTAGCTTGCCGGGTGTGGGCCTTTGCAGTTTGCACATGTCGCCGGCTCCTTCTTCCTATCTCGTGGGCATTCCTTGGAGTTGTGGTTCTCTCCACAACACACACAGCGTGGCTTCTGGTGGCAGAATGCAGAGGTATGCCCGAGCCGTTGGCAGTTGAAACACATGGTTGGGCCTTTTCTGCCCTTTGGCGCTTCTGTGGTTACCACACAGCTACAGAGCTTGGTAATCTTGGTAAGATCTGCAGGCTGGCTCTCCGGGGTTTCTGCCAGTGAAAAAAAACTTTTTGAGAAAGGGACGCAATTCCCGAAATGCGTAAAAGTGTTTATGTTCTTGCTTTGACCACTTAATAAATACATTTTTAATAACTACTGGATGCAGCCCCCTTTTCTCCCTCATTGATTTGGCAGTGCTCCGCCTGTGCCCCCCTTGGGACTACTTTTTTATGTACATTTATGTACGTGAAGCACCCACTACAAGGAAAGAGCTGTGCTGCAAAAGGGGAATCTCACTGAAACGAAGATCATCTTTGGTATGTACTTTTTGGTTCTGTTGGGGCTTGTTTGGGGACTTTATGGCATATATGGAGACCTGAGCTAGCCACACAACGCCATCAGTACACATATACCACTTCATGTACCATTACACATGGTTTATCTGCATTTCCCCAGCACTTATATTTGCTCCTATACCTTGATCACAGAGGTTATTATTATTAGTCTGCATGCACTTTGCCCTGAGTCAGCTGAGACCCGTTTATAGGGATACCATCCCTTAATTCTGCCTATGTTTAAAATATAGTTTATATTTCTAAAACATATGTTAGTATGTCTTAGAATATCTGTAATCTAAACAGCTTTTAGATTGTTTTGTGAAATGTAAATAAAGGGAGAGAACGAAAAGCCTGAAAGCTCCAGCCTCATTGTATTATATGGGGGCTATGCACTAAGCTCAATGGGTTTGCGTTCTGATGTTAAAAAAATGCATGTCCGTTAAAAAGTGAGGCCGGGGGACTCGCCCCCGGAAGCCAGGGTGAATGGCAGCTTAGGGAATTAGCTCCCTTCACACTGGCAAGAATCATATAGCAAAGTGACAATAAAAATCACCATAAAAACCTCCAGAAGGCTGATAAATTTGGCGGAATACCTGGGGATGCCAGCCAAGGCTAAATCAAAGCAAAAAGACCCCTCGGTCAAGACATATTTCAACAAAGCCACACCGTCAGCAGCAGGAGGCTCTGTATCACCCACACCGACTATGCAGTCAGAGTCCGACAGCGAGACACTAACCCCACTAGCAGATGACCAGGAACTGGTCAGGAGAAAGGATCTCCGTGAATTCTGCGGGGAAATGAAGACCTTTTTCCGCAAAGAACTCAGGAATCTGCGGAGAGATTTGGACGCGGTGGGTGAAAGGACCGGGACCCTTGAGAAAAAAATGGATACCAACACGAGGGCCATAGTACAAACTAATAAAACGGTATCTCAATTGGCAGAAAAGGTCCGAGAGATAGCAGACAAAACAAGAGGACTCTGAAAACCGAGAACGCAGGAACAATGTCCGCATCAGGGAAATCCCAGAAACTATTACAGTTCACGAGGACTTTGTTCAAAAATGGCTGGAGCATTGGCTCCCAGATAAATCGGAGCAGGATTTACACTTGGACCGCTGCCACCGAGCGCTCCGTTCAAGGCCGCAAGCGGGAGACCCCCCTCGGGACATAATAGTGCGGTTCCACTATTTCCGCATAAAAGATGCTGTCTGCCAGATGGCGAGAGAGGCGAGATCCCTGGAGTTTGAGGGCTTCAGGCTTCAGGTCTTTCAAGACCTGTCGCCAGCTACCCTTGCCAGACGCAGGAGCCTAGGCCCTATAACAAAAGTCCTGCAAGAAAAGGGGACCCGCTACAGGTGGTTGTTCCCATTTGCCCTGCTCGTGGTGAAAAATACCCCATTTGTTTGCCGTCTAGTTTAAGAGACAGCCTAATGTTATTCTATGTTCATTATCTTTATCCCTGCAGCAGATGGTGTGGCTGGGAGCCCGGAGACGCCCGTGGGGATGTGTGCCTCGGGTACCCCTCTGCTTGAGGGTTATGTGGAACCTGACCCAGCCCTGTCCTTGCCAAAGGATACAGGCGAAGCAGAGATTGGCGTATGCAGCACTGCAGGAGGAGGTGAGGGCGGCCGATCGACAGGGGTCTCCGGTCGTCCAGCCACAGCTGTTCAACTAAAGCTAAGTCAGGTTTAGTTGAAACTACTTAGAACTGTTTAGAGGTTTTACACTTTTACACTTACACTATCTCACTTATTACACTTTGTTGACCTGCCGGTGCGAACTACCCTATTAGTTCGTCGGCGCCTCAAAAAAGGTACCTCATGGAGCTAGCCCATGAGGACCGCTCTCCCCTACAGAGGACAGATCTATATAGGCCTGGTAGCACAACCCAGTGGTGCCAGGCAACTGTCCAGTCCGTAGGGCCACAGAGCCGGTACTGGCTCACCCCAGACAAGGCTCTTCCCACTTTGTTTATTTTTCCTGCGTGCTCCCACGCTCCCCCCATACCCTCCCCCTCCAGGCCACCTCGCCATATCGATGCGCAGAACACACATAATAAAATATCACCCACACCTACTCCATTCGGGGTCCTACAGGCCCATTCTGGGACCACCCAGGTCATGCAGATCATGAGGTATCAACAATGTTACACACCAGGAAAATGCATACACATAATACGATTTAAATGGCGTTAAATATAATCTCTAACCATGTCAATGGCTTTAACAGCCCCATAAAAAGGAAGGCCGCATTCATAGATTACAAAAGGAAAAAAGCAGACGTGCTCCTCTTGCAGGAAACACACTTCAGTACTAGCAGCTCCCCTAAATATTTAGATAACCATTATAAGCAATTCTACCTAGCGTCTGCCACAGAGAAAAAGAGAGGAGTGGGGATCCTCTTTCATAATAGTGTACCCTTTACAATGCAGACACTCAGGAGGGATAAGGCAGGCAGATTCTTGATTGTTATGGGAATTATCCACGAACAACCGATCACCCTAGCAACGCTGTATGCTCCTGGTGAGCAAAGTCATGACTTTTTCAGAGACTTCTTCCAAAAATTGGCCCAGATAGCCAAAGGCCACATTATCCTGGCTGGTGACTTTAATCTCGCGATGAACCCAAACCTGGATAGGTCGGGCACACCCAGATATGGGCAGCGAAAAGCAGTAGAAGCACTAAAGAAGGGACTTAAGAAAAATCAGCTGACTGATATCTGGAGGGAGTTATATCCCACAGAGAGAAATTACACCTTCTATTTCCATCCCCATGACGCATATAGCAGAATCGACTATTTCTTCATCTCTAGTAGACTGGTCCCCTTGGTCTCCTCTACGAGGATCCATGATATTTCGTGGGCTGACCATGCACCTATAGAGCTACGGTGCACTCATCATATTCGTTCTGATAGGCCTGGTGCGAACTGGAAACTTAATGAATCGCTGGTAAAAATCCCAGATGTTTGCAGAGCAGTAGGCGAGGAAATTAACCAATTCTTTAAGATTAATCATGGTTCAGTAAAATCATACTTTACCCTCTGGGAAGCCCATAAGGCAACCATAAGGGGCACATTAATTGGTATAGCAGCGCGCAGAAAGCGCGAGAGAAACACCAAATTGGTGACGCTCCAAAATAAACTACATGCCCTCACAACAAGGCACAAAAAACGACCTGACCCGCAGATATTAATGGAAATAAAGAACACCAAAATTGAACTAAACCTTCTGCTGACCTCGCAGGCAGACAAATCATTGAGTTGGTCAAAGAGGAAATACTATGAAAAGGCAAACAGTCCAGATACTATGCTAGCGGGCAAATTACAAACCAAACACTCAAATTATAACATACAGGCGATTCGCTTAAAAACTGGAGCCTCTACATCAAATCCGAAAAACATAGTGGAAGAATTCAAATCTTTCTACGAAAATTTATATAATGGAGAGAAAGCGGCACATAGTATCAAAACCACAAGGGCCGTAGAAGATTTTCTGACGAGCGCCAAACTGACGGGGCTAGATGAGGTGGACAGGGGGGTGATGGAAGCGGAGTTCACAATGGACGAACTTACCCAGGTCATAACTGACCTCAAGCCATCTAAGGCCCCAGGCCCTGATGGCTACACAGGGCTCTATTATCAGAAGTTCATTAAGAACCTATCCCCATGGCTGCTCCGAATGTTTAATGCCGTATTGGCGGGAGCCCCGTTCCCGGAGAAGATGCTCCAAGCGTCTATCTCAGTGATTTATAAAGATGGAAAGGATCTGCAAGATTGCAAAATTTATCGCCCAATCTCCCTCATTAATACTGATATTAAAATATACGCCAAACTAATAGCCAATAGATTGAGTCACATCCTGCCCAGACTTATACATCCAGATCAAGTCGGCTTTATTAAAGGTAGACAAGCTGCGGACAACACCCGACAAATCATTGATCTGCTAGAGATAGCCAATAATAAGAAAATACCAGCTATGATGTTGAGTCTGGATGCAGAAAAAGCTTTTGACAGGATTGACTGGCCTTATTTACGAAAGACGCTTGGGGCGTTTGGCTTTGGGGACAAGGTGAGTGGTGCTGTAATGGCGTTGTACTCTGGCCCCGCTGCTAGGGTCATACACCAGGGATTCCCATCAAATACATTTCAAATTAAAAGCGGTACACGACAGGGGTGCCCATTATCTCCCCTTTTATTTGCCCTGTGTATGGAACCACTAGCAGCGCAGATCCGCAACAACCCGGATATCTCAGGGATCAATATAGACTCGAAATCCCACAAGGTTGCCCTGTATGCTGATGACATCTTATTGATGGTCTCCAGACCCCTTACCTCTCTGCCGAACCTATTTGACCTGTTGGATAAATTTAATAGGATATCTGGATTTAAAATTAACCAAACCAAATCAGAGGCCTTGAATATCAGCCTCCCAAAAGCAACAGAAAAACTACTGAGTCTGAACTTCAATTTCAATTGGCAACCAAAACATATTAAGTATCTAGGAGTTCATATCACTAAAGAATATAAGGTCATCTATGAAGCAAATTATCCCAAACTGATTCGAACCCTAAAAGATGATCTGAGAAAGTGGATGCCATATAAGATCTCCTGGATTTGTAGGATACATAGTGTAAAGATGAATCTCCTCCCCCGTATCCTATACCTTTTTCAGACTCTACCAGTGCCACTGAGACTGAAGGAAATACTCTCACTTCAGTCTGAAATCTCCAATTTTGTATGGGGTGGGAAAAAATCGAGAGTAAACAAGACAATTATGAGAAAGACAATTCAGACAGGGGGACTAGCGGTACCTTGCCTGGTATCTTATTACAAAGCGGCGCAATTGTGTCAACTCACACAATGGCAGATCAAACCAGCATTGAAAAGATGGGTAGATCTGGAGACATCAGTCTGCTCCCCATTGGAGTTAGACAATATATTATGGTTACCTAAAACAGCCGTTAAATGGACTGACCGGCCGCTTTCCTCGATGATCAACTCATTGGTGATTTGGGGGGCCGCTAAATTTAAATATGCCCTAACATCCAAACACTCGCTGATATCCCCGTTATGGGGTAACCCCGACTTTGCACCAGGATTACCAGAACACACCTCAGAAATTTGGAAACAAAATAGATATAATCGACTGAGAGACCTGGAGGGGATACCAAATAAAATTAAATCATTTGAACAAATTAGATCTGAGAAAAACATCCCACATTCCAAATTTTTCCGGTACTTCCAGCTCAGGGCGTACTTTAACAAGAACACGCCATACCCACCATTAACTACATTCGAAAAGCTCTGACTGACTGAAACAGACACACGGGGACTCATATCGCAGATTTATGGAGAAATAGTGGGTTCTGGGAACACACGACAAGAGCAAAAACTGGCATATAGAATTAAGTGGGAGACTGATCCGGGTGAAGTCCTGGAAGAGGAGGACTGGACGGCCATATTTGAGGCGGCAGCCAAAAGCTCTATTTGCACGACTTTAAAGGAAAACACATATAAAGTAATGATGAGATGGTACCTCACCCAACTGAAATTATCAAGGTTTGTGCCAGGATACTCCCCGCTGTGTCCAAAACAGTGTGGAGCATCGGCCGACTTGTTACACATGCTGTGGTCTTGCCCCCGTATCTCACCCATCTGAGAAGAAATTAGAAATTGGATCCAGAAGATTTTTGATCTCACAATTCCCCCGCACCCGTGGCTGTTCCTCCAGAATAGACCATGGCCGGGACTCTCTAAAACTGGTAATAAATTGGTTGGACATTTCGCAAATTCAACGCGATGCGAGATCGCAGCTATGTGGAAACAACCCGAAACCCCAAATATCCCCAGGATTAGAAATCGAATGTGGTACATATGCCAGATGGAGAAATTAACGAGTTTGGTTAATGACACTGGTGATAAATATCTAAAAGTTTGGTCGCCTTGGTTGGAACAGACAGATATCCCGGGGATTGAGGTCACCACAATCTGGCAATAATAGTTCAAAATGCGTTTCCATTTGAAGGACGGGAACATTGCAGCAGGCATCCCAGGCACACACAGGGAAGCAATAAGACATAAAAGACCAAAGAGATACGCCAACGAGAGCTGAGGGATGATGTAAATCATGATCTGAGTACCAATTTTTAGCCTAAAAGCCGGAGAGGACCGCACTCGCGGGGCCACCATCTCCCTCCCCCCCTTCCCCCCTCCCCCCTCCCCCTAGCCTCACTTTTATTTTATTTCTCCCATAGCGCAGCACCTTAATTGTATCACACAATGCAAAACCGGAGTTATGTTACGATCCAGACTGAATAGGTACTCGCGGGAGTACTTTGGTATCGCACAGGAGTGTTATGTTTGAGAGACTCATTTGATGTGTACTGTGATACTCTATGTATTGAAAACTCTTTCAATAAACTCAATGTTGGAAAAAAAAAAAAAAAGTGAGGCCGGGGACGCGTTTCACTAAGGCCTTGAGCCCATTTTTTAACGTATGTGCTCAAAACACCCACAGCGTACGTGTTGCTTTTTTCCCCCCTGCTAGCATTCTTAAACTTCCCATACGCTAGCTGATAGAAAAAAAAGCTGCATGTAACATTTGCATGGTGATTTGCCATCTCCATGCAAGGCTGTTACAGGTGATTGTACACTAATTAAAATCATTTTAATAATAGTGTACATGAGCAGGGGGTCTCCGGAGCTGAACCGCATTGGTTTCAGGTCCGAGGAACCCCTACTTCAGGAGATACAGGCCCCGTTATGGGGTGCTGGTATCCCCTGCAGCATTTAAATGTCCCGGTCACGTGACGTGGAAGCTTGAAACTGCAGGGGGTACCCATAAAGGTGCCTGTATCTCGGGAAGCAGGGGGTCACCGGACATAAAACCAATGCGGGTCAGCTCCGGAGACCACCTGCACATCTACACTATGAAACACATGTATATTAAAAAAAAGATTTAACAAACATCAATACACGACTCTCCGCCCAAACCCATACAGTACAGTTATGTGCAAAATAACTATTATCCAGATATGGATAATAGATTATTTGCCCATTATTAAACACTGCATTAGTATACCTAAATAAAGTAAATAAAAACAGTAGCCAGCTATGCCAATGAATACAAGCAATAAACAACACGAACAATGAATTAATTAAACCATTAACCAATGAAACCAATTAATTCCTAAACCAAATCAAAATGAATAGTAATACTAACCAATCAAACCAATGAATTAATACAACATTAATGAATGTAAACATTAAAAGACAAAGAAATAAATTCAAACAATATCTGAAATAACCATACAATGCGTTAGCTAATATAACACAACATTAACTACAAACGAACACCAATCGCAAACATTTTATTAGCATTAAGCAGGAAACAAACAAACAATCACATCCACATAAGAAATTGAAATTAAAACAACCAACAGCAATACCAAGCCACAAATGCCCCCCAAATATTGTCATAGTAATGTATGCATCTGAACCTTAAAGTGGTACAGATTAATATATTATCAGTCAATGTGCCTCCCCCAAAAATAAAAAAAACACATCCAAAGAAGAAACCTGTAATAATAGACATTTACAAACATTCAATATAGTACTTACCATTAGAAGCGGTGCCCCTCCGACTCCCGGGGTAATAGGAAGCTCACGTACCTTGAAGGCCTCAAACAGCATCCGATGCCATCGCCATGAAGATTCGGATCAGGTACCCAAATCTTCTTTTTTCTTTCTTTAATCACCATCTTCTATCTTCATCTGTCAGTCCAAAAAACCCCATGGTGAATCCCAACCGTTGTTGTCTCGTCGTCTTCTTCGGCACAAATGAGGCGTCACGGTCTTAAATACGGCTTGTGATGTCACATTTAGCCTCAAAATGGTTAACAGTCACCTGATTGGCTGTTAAAACCATGTTCCGACTATAATTTTTTTTTTTTTTTTTTACATGACGTCACTTAAAGGGAATGATGCCAGCCAATCAGATTGGCGTTTGTAGTTAACATGTTCATTTGTAGTTAATGTTGTATTATGTTAGCTAATGCATTTAATGGTTATTTCAGATATTGTTTGAATGTATTTCTTTGTCTTTTAATGTTTACATTCATTAATGTTGTAGTAATTAATTGGCTTGATTGGTTAGTGTTACTATTCATTTTGAGTTGGTTTAGGAATTAATTGTTTTGATTGGTTAATGGTTTAATTAATTCATTGTTGATGTTGTTATTGATTGTATTCATTGGATTAGCTGGCTACTGTTTTTATTTAGTGAAGTATGTTTTTTTGGAGTTAGGTTTTATTATTGTGTATCTGGTGCATTAATGTATTGTAATTAGGGTGCCCGTTGAGTGCTATAGAGGCTTATCATGCCCATATTATTATTATATGGGTATGATGTACCACTATACTACTCAATGGGTACAGGGTGGGTATAGTCAGTTCAGGGTGGGTGCTTAGGCCTCCCGGGTTTGTATCGGGGCAGGCTGGGTTAACTCCTTAATGACTATAGCGGTTAGTAAACGCTAAGGTGATTAAGGGGTTAGGGGCCATTAGAATGTCTTTATTATGTATATTCTGTATGCTTTCTTTCAACGGAGGACAGACAGACCTGTTGTTGTGGTAAGTATAACTGTATTTATTTACTTTATTTATGTATGCTAATGCAGTATTTAATAATGGGCAAATAATCTATTATCCATATCTGAATAATAGTTATTTTGCACATTATTGTACTGTATGTGTTAGGGGGGTGTATTTAGTTAGAAATAATGTTTAGTATTTTTGTAGGCACAACATTGGTACCGCAGGCCCGCGGGTACCACGGGACTCCCGCGGGGTCAGCCGGGGACACCTGCGCGACCCCCGACCTCTCTCGGGGACCCCCGTGGGGTCAGCCGGGTACACCCGCCGGCCTGTTGTATGGGAGTTGCGCATGCAAAAATGTAGAGCAAGAAATTTTTCAAAGTCCAGCTTTTTTTGCGTCTACCTTGAGCTGACGTGTTCTGTTGAACGCAACTTTCGCGTATGCTAAAGTTACGTAGCTTTGTGCATCCCGCTTAAGGGCAGAATTTAACGCTAACAGGGTAACGAACGAGCAAAGTTGGACTTTGAAATATTCCTGAGAAAAGTCAGTTTTAGAGCGCAAAGTGCCTGTTTGCGTGGCTTAGTGCATCGTGTTCAGCGTAACATCACGTTCTAAGAGCACTTTGCGCTCTAAAAACGACTTAACGAAGCTTAGTGCATGACCCCCTATGTCTTTATTTGTATAGCACCATTAATGTACATAGCAATTCCCATTAGTAATACACGTGGTAATCATATAAATAACACATAATATATAAATAACAGGTGAAGGGAATAAGTGCTTCAGACAAATGTAACATTTAGGAAGAGGAGTCCCTGCTCCAAGGAGCTTACAATCTAATTTTCGAGTGTCTGTTGCACAGTCTCAGGGGGCACATCTTAATCTATCACCACGTTAGGATCAGAATAAGATCTGAAACTGATTGGGTTCCCATTTCATAGATTTCACGCTTCCCTAGCAAATCATGCAAACAGGGCTGTGGCCAATCACAGCATTAATGATGCACAGGAGCCATTCAGGACACATGGTCTTGTCTGAAATGGCCAATCAGGGCTTGAAGTGGGTGATTGCAAATTAAAGGGCAGCGGATAGAAATATAAATCGGCCAATGGGAGCAGCATCCACCAACGGGGCCCAACAATGGCTCCCATGGCTGACAAGATGTCCCATGCTGGGCTCGGCATCCGGATATTTGGATGGATGACAAAATGTTCTGCTTTTTGGGTTGATTGCCCCCTGGTCTGATCTTCTCCCACGGTCACTCCCCCTTGTATTCCTGCACCGCTCTTCACCTCCAGTCGCAGAATTTGCCAGTTCTCTCGACATGCGAGCTGCACAAAGGGTTTCTCAGCCCTGCATGTACAGAGACCTTAGCTATGCTTGTGATGGAATGAGGCCCAGGGACCGGTTAATAAAGGTTACGCCCTGTCACTTGGGTTCATCTGGCTCCAAGGCCCCTGAGATACAGGTTTTTTTTGCATGCCTGGTTGCACCTTGAATCCCATGTAAATGGAATGCTTTATTTCTAATGTGTTCTGTCAAGAGACCGGGACTCTTTTGTGGGATCAAGCACCAGAGAGGACACAGAGACAAACAAATAAACGGGTATTAATTTCGGCCGACGCCACCAACATGACTTTAACGGAGCAGATTCCACTTTTGTCGTAGGTCATGAGTTTCCAAGCACCGCTGGATGCAAGTTGTGGAAAGGTAACTTCAAATCTCCAGCTTGGCGTACAAGCAGCCTCGACTTCAGGTGTCTCTGGCACATCCTCAGAGCCCCCCGCTTAGTCTATCTTCACGCCAACCCAGGAGAGGCTTGTGGAACTCAAATTGTTCGCTGCTTTTCTAGGTTGCAGTTCTCAATGGAAAATCATGGAGAACGGGGCAACGACAAATCCCAGCATTGATGCTGAATGGGGAGCCAATCACAGAATGAGGGCTCATCTGTGTTGGCCAATCCGGTCTGAGCTTGTGACAGGGAGGCTGAGGCAAGGAAGGTGGGAATTATGAACCAGACAATGAGAACAGCGCCTACCTCCCTCCTGTTCTCAGTGCCAGCTCACTATCTCTTGGTGAGATAGGTGCCTGTGTCTGGGCACTGGATCTATATCATGAATACATTGCATCCCTACGGTATTAATACCGATTGGGAGCTTAAACATTTCCTAATCTAACTAAAGAAATATGTTTAAGTTTTTGCTTGCTTCTGCTTTTTGCTTCTCTGGTATTGTTATAATGTCATTTAGATATATGTTGTTGCTCACCATATGGGATATTATGTATACTGTATTATCAGTATATTTATGATATGCTATATTTCTATTATTAATATATTTATTTTTATATTTATCTTCTTTATTATGGTTTTCATTTTTGACAATTTCTTATTTTTATTTCTTTCATTTATATTGATATAAGACAGGTTATTATTTATGATTATTATAATTGTTTTATTATGTTGAGTGATTATAATATACTTTTCAATATTGCTTATTGTAATATAATATATATTTTGTACCTGTCTTTTATCTTTCTTTATTATATCATTTCTTTATATTCTAATCCATTCCTTGTTTTCATCTATGTTGCTTGAATGTTGGTTTTAAATGATCTTTTGCTACTACTGTTTATACTATTTTACAGTAGTTTTGCAATAAGTTGTTTATTTGTTGTTATATATGTACTATGTATACACTTGTATGTTGTTATCCTTCTCTCCCCTTCTACACACCACTATGCTTGTATAGATGGAACGGCAGTCTCATTAATTAACCTGCAGCTGCATATAGGAGTTGCCGTTCTAAATCAATTTATTATTGACCTATCACAGTCAAGCTGGTGGTATATAGAGGTGTATGAGATAGTTCACCACTCACTCTTTGACAAAGTCCCTTACGGGATGAAACGCGTAAGAGGTTCCTAGCTTCATGATGTTTGTTCCCTTTTTTTCAATAAATTAGTCGTTTTTTTGTTAAAACTGCGTGTGGTTCTCTTCTTACCTCAGTGCACCGCTTCTTTGTTTGGCTGTTCCGGTACCTTTGCTTGTTGCACGTGGATTCCAGGACACACATCACTGCAGGCATTCACTCAACGGTTCTTCAACTTTATCTCTTTGGCTACACCGGATCAAGCAGCGTGACAGCAGATATTATCATTGGCAGAGGAGACGGTGGGTGACTTAGCGTCAGCCTGGCTGTTCTCTGGATGGTTGGCGCCTCTTAGCGTCACCTCACCTTACCCCTTGCCCCAGCCTGCTCCACTGGGTCCGCTTAATACGCTTGTTTAGAGTGATAGTTATATGCTGCAGATGTGTGCCATTATGTTCTAAGAATAAGACATTCTACGCTTTGGCCCTTGAGCACCGGCAGCAGAATTCTTCTGTGTTCCCTCTGGCCTCTGTCTGGGCAGACAATGACTTTGCTCTTCGGACCGACGCCTGTGAGATTGGAGGCCTGCCCATCCCCATCCTCTATTGTCTACAAACTCCCTGTGGAACCAGCCTAACCAGGGTTCATGGTCGTGGAGACTGGGTAATTGTATTTTTCCAGCTTGCATGCCCAGGGAATAAATAAATGCATTTAACATCTCTGGGCATGCAGGGCTGAGAAACCCTTTGTTCAGCCAGCATTTCAAAATAAAATAGTAACTGCAGGGTCTGGAGGGGGAGGAGAGGGGCAGAGTACAAAGGCAACAGCATGCAGGGGCGGAGATTGGGCCATGCACATTTGCTGCCTCCCCAGCCAGAGCGGTGCCAGCCCAGGGGGAGATATCCTGTCAGCTGGGGAAGCCGTTGCCGAGCACCCCTGGTAGACGTTCATTGACTAATAACATAATTATCAATGCTTGTAGTCATACTGTTGGTAAGTATGTTAACCTGTGTACCTACCATGTCCGAAGAAGAGCGTACTCCGGTAGGCACAAATAATGCTTTCCAAAGCAAGTTCCGAAATAACTTCATCAAATCCAAATCAAGTTAAAAAAAAATAACCCGATTTGTGGGCACAAATCAGTTATTTTTGCATCTTATTAGTCTCTATGTCCGTGAGAATATAAATCAGAAATATTCAGCATTGGTAAAACCTGAGGCTTTGTGATCTTGTGACAATCCGACTCTTAGCTGACCTGCATTTGTGTCCTTATCCGGTATAATTTCTTTCCACGTTGGACCGTTTGTGACTGTAGGGGTAGCCAGCATAACATAATAAAAGTTAAGCCAGGCAGGCTACCCCAAATCCATGTTTAATTGCCACTTCTGTCAGGGTCATTTTGGCCTTTGTGCAATGTGTTTTGTGTAAATCTCTTCCAGAAAAGAGATAATCACTGTGTGATATCTAGAAGGGGGGAAAACTATGTGTCTTGGGGAGCCGGGATTGTAAAAAATCACTGTCTTTCCCTGTGTTTATGTTTTCCCCACACAGTTAGTAATCCAGCATTGTCCTTTGTGTTGCTAGCATTTATCTGTATGCAGACACAGTAATTCACTTAGCTGGGCTGCATACAGAGCAATGTCTGTCCGTGACAGAGCTTGGGAGCAGCTGAGTACCTGGACAATGGTGAGTGGGTAAGGGCTGTAATTCAGGTCCAGGAACTGGTAATCGACAGTTCAGAGCCTTTGTTCCCCGAGACACTGAGAAATTGGGCTGGCCAGGGGATCCTTTACTGGGTCTCAGCCCTGTAGGCATGATTTCCATTGGCCAGATCTAATTTCCCACCCGCCAGCAGCTCACACCCCGAGAAGCAGTCCAGAGTCAATAAGCCAGACTCCTGCCCTAATTGATGCAACCGGACAAGAACTCATCCTATGATTGGCTGCACCGTCACAATCTGTGCTCTGATTGGCCGGCGGTCTCTGCTCCAGCAAAAAAGATAGGAGACTTAGGCCTATGTAAGGAGCACAGCCGATCACAGTACCATACAAGTTTGCAGAGTGGATCGGAGACAGTGATGTCACGGCTGGTGGGCTATTTTAAAAGTGTTGCTTGCAGAAGAGCACAGAGAAGCCGGGGAAGAAGCCGTTAATGCCAAGCCTTCCGAAGCAGGCTCCTGCACCTGCCTGAGGCTAGATTATTGCCCCACTTGGTGAGTGTCATACTGTGATTGTGTGATTTGTGTGTTTGCTGGCTTGCCAGAATAATTTTTTGTTTATTCAACTATTGTGCCCTGTCTGGTGATAGTGATCTCAGTGGTAGTGTGATAATACTGTTGGTCTCCAATGAGACTGGTCATGATCGGTGAGGGATGTTGTGAGTATCCTCGTTCTAAAAAATCAGAGTAATTAGAGTCTGAGGATTGATGATAATAACTTCTAGTGTGGAATATTCTCGGGAAGGGCCATGAACCACATTGTGCTTCAAAGCATTGATACCTGTATGTCCAACGATACACTCTGCTCGACTGGTAGCCCTAAAGATCCCTTTGGAACGTTATTTTCTTACATCTTGTCACGGGAGACCAGGATTTGTCACATATTTATACCGGGATCAATCACTAGGCAAAACAAGGTAATAAAACAAAATGAAGTTTATTCGGGTAAACCCGCATGCACACAATGAATACACAAAATACAGACAACATACACACTTACTGGGGGTCTGGGTAGTGAAATCTAGGCTCAAATAGGTGCCTGCTTCGGAAGGCTTACCCTGACCAAGATATACACCCGGGCTTCCTGGTCCTCTTTTTGGCTAAAGATCCTAGCCGTGACCGCTATGTTCAATTCTCAGAACTTTGACTTCACGTCTGACTTAGTCCCTGCAGGGCAGACTGTCCTAGCTTCAAAACAAAGCCAGTTGCTCAGCAATTTTAAACAGAGCAACTTTGAAAAGCGTGACCTAGCTTCATCGACACAAGCTACTTGATGGTATGGCTATCTCAGTCGGCTACCTCCTTACATACCCTCCACTGTTCTATGTTCAGCATGGAGGAACAACCAATCAGAGTGTGGGAATTTATTCCCACTACCTATTAGGAATAGGGGCTCATTCTTTGGCTGACGTCAGAGGAGGGGGCA
This sequence comes from Ascaphus truei, assembly GCF_040206685.1. Classification (NCBI taxonomy): domain Eukaryota; kingdom Metazoa; phylum Chordata; class Amphibia; order Anura; family Ascaphidae; genus Ascaphus; species Ascaphus truei. The sequence continues at coordinate 47,112 of NW_027454318.1, forward strand.
AGTTAAGCCGGCTGAGCTTGCCCAATGGGTGGGGCATATGATTTGACCAATGGGAAATGCACTGATATTCTCTGGATTCCCCCAGTCAACCCATTGCCACCTACTGCGGCTCAACTGACTCTGGCAGATCAGAGTGCCCTCCCCACAGGGGGTCTCTGTTCTCCGGATACAGTACTTCACCATGCTCTAGCCACTTCACACCCCAACACCTCTCCACATCCTGTCTCCTCTTTGAACTCCGATATCTATCCAGACTTCCCGGAACTTGTATGGAGCCTGTACTGACTGAATAGACATTTACAGAAAATGCACAACCATGATAAACCATATTTAAATACATGATATACTTTGGGAAAACCCATATATATGAGGGAAATAGAGTTGGGATATCTGAGCTTGAAAACCTGGAGTCTGGGGGATACAGGGCAGCCACGGTGTAATTCAACCCGCATACCGGCAAATCATGCCTGCACACCGGGGAGAATTAGTTGACTACAGGTATATTTGTCCCCCAAACTCCTGCAAACAAAACCACTGCATTTCTACCAAAAATTCCCACATAAGAGTTGCACACAGAAAGTGTCATGAGTCTGGGATAAAGTGAACATGAAAAGTGGAAAAGCAGGGGACACTTTAAATTTGACATGTTATAACCCATGGAAATGGCTTATGGTGCTATGTAGCTGCCAGGGACCAACAGTTTCAGGGGTAACCAGATGGGCTTAACCCGGAATTTATCAATACATTCATTGATTTTACATTTTTTTTTTTTCAACTTGAATTTTATTGGTAATTCACATGTACATCAGGCAGTGCATACATTAATATCCAAGGGTAAAAGGGGACGATAGACAGCACTCTGATGGTGTTAAATATATGCAATTGCAGGGTGCACGTAACAAAAGGGGACCCTTATTCCCCTGTATAGTACTAACAAATCTACGTAAGTACCAGCACTCACTGTCTAATAGCTAAATGATGAAAACAGTTGTAATGCAGAATAAACATTTAATAATAAAATGAACCAGAAATAAATCAAATGTGTTTGCAGAAACCAGTATCACAAATGGGTATGTCACAAAGTGAGGGGTGGGGGGGGGAAAGAAGGAAAAGGGGGAAAAAAATGAAACACAAGGAATATACACAAAAAAAAAAAAATGGTGGATTCTTGCTGCCCTGCTATTAGCTGTTTAGCTGTATTTAGCTTACACTATATGTTTACTAGCTATTTTCAGTGGTGTCTGATTTGACCAGGTATAGGGGAAGGGAGGCTTAGGGAAGTACCTCTCGGTCCTTTTGGACCAGGGGGAATGGGCCAAATGAAGAGGTAGTCCCTCGAAACGTCGCCCCCCTAGCATACTTTCCGTTCTCCGTTTTTTTTTTTTTTTTTTTTTGTGTATATTCCTTGTGTTTCATTTTTTTCCCCCTTTTCCTTCTTTCCCCACCCCACCCCTCACTTTGTGACATACCCATTTGTGATACTGGTTTCTGCAAACACATTTGATTTATTTCTGGTTCATTTTATTATTAAATGTTTATTCTGCATTACAACTGTTTTCATCATTTAGCTATTAGACAGTGAGTGCTGGTACTTACGTAGATTTGTTAATACATTAATATCCACATCAATGTCAGAACATTATCCAGTGTCCATGCATTCTAACTAACCACATATCATCACAAGACGTACTGGGGAGACAAACAAACAGACATACAACGCTAATCTAATAGAAGGGGGGTAGGGATGTCTGGAGGGGGTTGGGGGGGGTGGTATCTTCTGCCGTGGTTCCACTGTGAGCTCTATTACTTCCGTCTCATCGCTTACTGGGGGGATTGGAGTCTCCCCGGTCTGCACCTCCCTCGCGGGACTCCTTTCAGATCAGTCATGATAACTCTGAATCATCATGTCCATCTATTTTTGCGCTACCACCCCAGGGGAGAACGCATTTCTCTCTATCACTGCCAAATCATGGACCTTTCCACCCCCAGTATATCCGTCTGGGCCAGCCACGGCATCCAGACTTTTAGGTAGTTTTCGTCTGTGGTCAGCTTCTCCATCTGACAGACTGTCCAAATTCTGTTCCGAATTTTAGCTATCAATGGAATCTCATTTTGTTTCCAACGTGCTGTGATCTCCCCCCGTACTGCCGTTGCGAAATGTGTTATCAATTTATGAGCATGTTTGGGTACGCCTTTTAACGGTCTATTAAGGAGGAACAGCCCCAGGTCTAAAGGGACCTCTACGTCTAGGATTCAGTTCAGCCAATCTTTGATTGAGTCCCAGATCACAGCTATTTTGGGGCAAGACCACAGCATGTGTAACAAGTCTGCTTGCTGTCCACATTGTCTACCGGCACAATGGGGAGTAACTAGGCAGAAATGTAGCCAATTTTGTGGGGGTCTAGTACCATCTCAACATAACTTTATATGCTTTCTCCCTTAGGGTCGTGCACATGGAGCTTTTGGAAACTGCCGCTGCAATTTTCGTCCACTCCTCCAGTTCCAAGACTTCCCCTAAGTCCATCTCCCATTTGGTCATATCACCTAGTTTTTCTGTCACTGCAGCGCCCGAACCCGTTACTTCTTTGTACAACTGCGATATGAGTCCCTTGGTAGTCGTCCCTGATCGACAGAGCTTTTCAAAGTTTGTTAATTGGTTTATAGGTTGTTGAGCCTGGTAGAATGCTCTGACCTGGAGTTATCTAAAGAATTCAGCATTTGGGATGTTTTTATTGGTTTTAAGGATATCGAATGTTTGTAAGCCTCTTCTACCCTCCAGGCCTACTAATCTATTAAGGTGTTTAGCTTTCCAGATTGTGAAATCGGTACTGATCAGTCCCGGAGAAAATAGAGGATTATCCCATAAGGGGGTCATACCCGATGTTTTGTGGGTCAAGTTGCATTTGATCCTCATGCTCTCTCACACCGAGAGTGAGTTGGTCATTGAGGAAAGCGGTATTTTGGTGTTTGATCGCACCTTTTTGGGGAGCCAAATTAGACTTTTCAGTTCAATTGGGGAGCAAATCTCCCTTTCTATCTCGACCCATCTTTTTGAGTCCGGGTCGGTGTGCCATTGCACAATTTGGCATAATTGTGCCGCCTTGTAATAGGAAAACAAGCAAGGTACCGCTAGCCCTCCTGCCCCTGATTGTTTCCGCATTATCTGCTTGCCCACTCTCGCTCTCTTCCCTCCCCTGATACATTTATCTATCTCTGATTGCAGCACGAGGGTGTCCCTCAATCGAAGTGGCACCGGTATTGTTTGGTAGAGATATAGGAGGCGAGGTAGCAGATTCATCTTAATGCAGTGGATCTTCCCTATCCAAGAAATGTTATACAGTAAGTGGCCCATCGCCTCACGTCCCCTTTCAGGGCGTGTATCAATTTGGGATAATTGGCCTGATACAGCAGTTTGGTTGTCTTAGTTACGTTTATTCCGAAATACTTAATTTGCGTTTGCTGCCATTTAAAGTTGAAGTTGAGGGTGATCAGCTTCTCCAACGGTTTTGGTAAGTTTATATTCATGGCCTCAGATTTAGATTGATTAATTTTGAATCCGGAGATCCTGTTAAATTTCCCCAGTAATTTGAATAAGTTTGGTAGAGAGGTAAGGGGCCTAGTTATTGTCAGGAAAACATCATCTGCATACAGTGCCACCTTATGCGACTGGCTTCCGGTGGCAATACCTGAGATGTCTTTGCTGTCTCATATCTGAGCAGCTAAGGGTTCCATGCATAATAAAAGAGAAGTGGGGAGAGCGGGCAGCCTTGCCTCATTCCGCTCCTAATCAAGAAGGGATCAGAAGTGAATCAGGATCCCGCTTATGCTGATCCCACAGGTTTTTCAGTGTTTCTCTCTCTCTCTTTCTTTTGACCGCTATACTGGTGAGGACCCCTCTTAGTGTTGCTTTATGTGCCTCCCAGAGGGTGATATGAGATCTGATGCTTCCTGTATTTTCTCTAAAGAAATGTGTAATTTCCCTTCCTATCTTCTCTTGTAATTCCGGTATTTTAATTAGGGATTCATTCAGTTTCCAATTTGCTCCCGGCCTGTCCAGCCCTATTTGTGCGCACCTTAGCTCAATGGGTGCATGATCTGATCATGAAATATTGTGGATCCCAGTATGGGAGATCTGCAGGACCAGTCTACTAATGACAAAGAAGTAATCGATTCTGCTGAAGGAGTTATGTGGATGTGAATAAAATGTATAGTTTTTGTCCAGGGGGTGAGATTCCCTCCATATGTCTACCAATTCTAAATCTCGTAGACCCTTTTCTAGAGCTTTTGGGCTTGTCTGCGATCCAGTCCTGGGGGGCCCTGATCTATCTAGGTCTGTGTTCAGCACTGCATTAAAGTCTCCGCCTACTATTAGGGTGCCCTTGGCGTGCTTCAGGATTGCTTTAAAAGCTGCTGCGTAAAAATCAGTATCATGACCGTTTGGAGCATATATCGTCACTAGTGTGATGGGTTGCTGATGTATAGATCCTGTCAACAGGAGGAACCACCCTTCTCTGTCTTTTTTGATTGTGTCTACAACCATATCTACTCTATTATGTATGAGTATTGCAACTCCCCGTTTCTTCTCCTTTGCAGAGGATAGAAATACCTGCGTGAAATTTTTGTCGAAGTATTTTGGAAAACTGGTGGAGCTAAAATGAGTCTCTTGTATTAAGACCACATCCGCTCCCTTTCTCCTGTAATCCGTGAGGGCCACCTTTCTCTTACGGGGGCAGTTTAACCCTTTAGCGTTGTGATATAACCGTCAGCGTCATGGTGTGTGTCTTTTCTCACCTCTCGTCCGTCGAGATCCCATGCTAGGTGACGCGTCGACCCCCCGGGAGCCCCTGCCGTCCTGTGATGTCCTGCAGTGCCTCGGGCCACACCGTTGCTCCACCTAGGCAGAAGATAGGGGGGGAGGGGGAGGACACACAAGGGACAAAGGACACATAAGGAAAGATACACAAAATGGGAAAGAAATCAATGGCCCATGACCATTGTCCTTCCCATGCCTTTGGGATGTGGGGATCCCTTGAAGCCTCTTCCAGTACACCTCCCTCCGACCTGGTGGCTCCGATCCCACTCCTTCCAATGACTTTCTCAGACTTCGGGGTGAAAGCCCCGAGTCGAGGTTGTAGGCCCACGGAACCGACCAGACTGCAGCTCCAGCCGGCGACTGCGTCTGGAATTATCTTAGCAACTGTTGTTCTTATGATCATGACCTGTTACATGCAAGCTACCCTCTCTATGCTCCTCGATGGATCCCTCTTCATCTATATTTCCTAATATACAATATTTACTGTAGCTGTTAGATAGTGGCTGAATAGGTCCTGTGTGATGTCTAACCTATCCCCTAACTTTCGGTTAAATCTATTTCTCATCTCATAATCCAATCTTAAACTCTTCTTGATCCACATCCGTCACGGTCCCTTCAGATTTGCAACTACCTCTGAATTTGCATGTAGTGTTACTCTCTATTCCTCGCTTTAGTTGTTCCTTGAGACTCTATTGAACTCTGTTTGTTTAACTTCAAACATTAACTACCAACTTTAACCTCAAACTTATTAAACCCTACCTGCTACTCTAGTAACTTCGCCCTAATGTAAAGCTCGGGGGGCCTGTGTCCTGAATTATATACTCCCTCCTTCTCTGCTACCCTCAGCGTGAGTAGCTCGGAAGTGAGCCCCAGTAAATGGGAGATAGTAATGTGGGGGTTCTATGAGCAGGGAGCCCTGGTGTGCCTACTATGTCTCATGTATATGTCTAGCCAACTGCTACTCTCTCTTGCTAGGGGTGCTATGATATATTGCTGCGTGATTGGATTCTCATTTTTTTTTTTTTATGAAATATTTTTTATTTTTTGAGAGCCCCCTTAGCGTTCCCTTCCTCCCATACTCCTTTCCCTTTTCCTTTTACATTCCAGCTTTTTAATTTACTAATAGAGACAGTAGGTCCTATATTCCTGTTGCTGCTGCCCATTCCCCCACTCCCCCTCATCCCGTGTCGTGCATAGCCCACTGTGCCTTCGCCTTGTGGTGTTACTTCCGAGCTTTACTGCTGCCTCTGGTCCCGGCCAGTACCCTTTAGGAGACTTCCGGAAGGTAATCGTATAGTCATCCTCTCCATCCGGTTCCGGCGCTATTTTGTGTGTGGCAAGTCTCTTAGCGATCCGGCCTCTCGCGAGAAGTGGCACTTCCTCCTACGTCGCCATCTTGCTCCGCCCCCTCTCCAGTGTGGAGCGAAAGCCGATCCAAGATGGCCGCCATTCTCAGAGGAGCGCTGTCGGGGCTGAGGGACGGGAGCGTCAACTGACCTTAACAAGTCTTTAAATAGGCTCGCAACGACGAAACATCAACTGGAACAGGTAGGTGAAGGCACTGATCTGCAACTTGGAGCACAACCTCACTTTGGATTTCGGGATTGCTTTTTCTTGTCTCCTCTCCTGTTATCCTTCCAGGATGGTTCTGGGGCTGATCCCCCTGCGGACATCTCCTCCGGTATTTTGTCCTGGAGCCCCAATTTGGTGAGGAAATTTGCTCCATCTTCAGGGTGCCTCAGTGTGTTGGCCGCTCCGTTTTGGACCACCAGTAGCCCAAACAGGTGTTGCCTCCTGTACCGGGTTCCTTCCTCCCGCAGCACTTTGGTGACGGGGGCTAGCTGCTTCCTTTTTAAGAGGGTGGTGGGGGAGATGTCCTGATAGACTTGTATTTTATAGCCCTCGAATTCCACTTCACTCCTGGTCATTTGTCCGAACGCCTCCTTTATTCTGAAGAAATGGAACCGAGTGATAATGTCTCGTGGGGGGTCCCCTTGCTGAGGCCGTGACCTCAAAGCTCTGTGGCAACGATCCTGATGCAGGTCTTGTTCTGCTCGATCGGGCATTAAGTGTTTGAGCCATCTTCCCATAAACTCCTCTGGGTCTGTCTCGGTTTCTGGCACTCCCCTGACTCACACATTATTCCGGCGGTCTCGGTTGTCGGCATCTTCCTGCCTAACCATGAGATGCCTGACCGACTCTTGTACCTGTGCCACTTGCTTGTCGGTTCTGTGTAGCGCTTTCACTGTGGCGTCCATTTTCTTCTCTAGGGAGTCTGTCATCTCTCCGATCCCGCATATATCAGCACGCAATGCAGCCAGTTCCGTCTGTAAACATCTCTTGATATCAAGACAGAATTCCCTCATGTCCCTCCTTCTCAGAATCTGATTGTCACTGGGATTCTCCACTCTGTCTTCCTCCTCCGAGTCTGAGTCACTTCGCGCCATTCCCTCTTGGCTTTTGGCGTGTGCTGAGTCCCCTTTCGCAAAATAATCAGTCAGGACTGTGGAGGTTCACTTTGAATGGGTCCCTTTTGACATTCTGGCTATATAAGGCAGCTTTGGGTAAGGTTCTGGTGTTGGTGTTTACGCTGTGATGCTATTTTTTATTAAATTTGCCGCCGGCTGTGAACGGAGCTAATGGCTCATACGTCCATGCAGTTCAGCCGTCACGCCTGATTTTACATTTTAAGGCTTCAATCTCTTCAGTGGTGAATTTCTGTAGTATCTTGCTCTCCAATTCTGTGCTTTTTTTCTTTAGATATCAGTACTGTGGCAGTTTCTGGATCTCTTCGATGGTTAGGATTATAATATCGAAAGAACACTTATTCAGAATTCTCTCACATTTGTCACAACATCATTTATTAAGAACATATACAGACCAGCGCCCAAAAAGTCCAATAAGTCCCAAATAGAGTCCAAACAAATGAAGGGGGAGAGAATCCAGATGGTCCAATCACTGAAAGATCTCCAATCCGGTGGTCAGTGACATAGGGACAGAAACAAAAATAATATAAGTGTAATACGTAATATTAAAATTAAACAAACAACATAGAACAAATAACAAGAGACATAACACTAAACAAACAAGCTGAAAATAAAATAACTATTTATTAAAACAAACGGAGCCTGATGCAGCGGGTCATCAGGGGGGTTAAAACCCAAAACCCTACTTACAGCAGGACTGGAATAACACGTGTGTGTGACCAAGTAAGGTAGACGCCGGCAGCAGTAAGGGTCCTTGCGGGCTCCCCAATGTGTGATATATGTCCCATTTTCCTCTGACTTCGGAGCACTCTCCAAGATGGATGCCGAGGAAGGGAAATCCACACACACCTACACACATGCAAAACAGCCTCTCTCGCAATGTCTCGATGACGCTGTTCTCTGCTTTACGTGACTGACACGTTCTCACAACAAGTACTTCTCCAAGGCGCCGTGACCTCTGACCCTACGTGTTTTGTGACTGACGTCACTACCTCAGGGGATGTTCCCCTGAGGAAGTGACGTCAGTCACGAAATGCATAGGGTCAGAGGTCACGGCGCCTTGGAGAAGTACTGGATTCTCCCCCCCTTCATTTGTTTGGACTCTATTTGGGACTTATTGGACTTTTTGGGCGCTGGTCTGTATATGTTCTTTGTGCTTTCTCTGGTGGTGTTCTGCTAGTGTTCCTGGCTGCCCTGCATACATTGTGTACTGTTACATGTTCTATTTAGTTTCTATATTGGTTGTATTTCTATTTTTATGGTTTGTAGCGCCTAAGCACTTTCTTTTGCGTTACAACATCACTTATTGTCACTAAATATTGTAGGCATTAAATTATCTTAACCCCAGAGTTATTTGTTTTACTCTAAAGTATTCTGCAAGAGTAACTCCACGCGGTGATTGGTCCCATCCCCTCTTCCATGCTTTCCTACGGTAGCGGGAAAGCTAGATAAGTGGCACCCGATTAGCGCTCCAGAGTTCATTCTGATCCTAACATGGTGGTGAACAAAGCGCTGAGCTCTGATGCTGTGCCACCTGGAAACGAGGCTGAGATCCTTGCCAGCGGGAAATTCAAACATGATTTGTGTTGTGGAACTGTGGCTCTGCCGGAGAAGCGGAGAGCAGGACTTTAAAGCAGGAGATTGGAAAGTCTTCTGCTGCAAATTTTTCCAGAGAGGTTTGGACGATCCCAACCCAATGGGGTGTGGAAGAAAACCCTTGGTAAGCCTTCAATGTGGTGCTCACTATAACGGTAGGGTACCAGAAACCAGAGTATTAAAGGTAAGCCCACTCCCTGGCCCCATATCTGTCTGATGGATATACAGGATTACCTTGTACACCTATCTACCTGTGGCTCATGTGGCCAGCATGTTATGTGTAAACTTGTATTTTCTGTGAAATGTATTTGTGCCTGTGTAATTGTGTGTTTCTTTGTGTGTGTTTCTTTGTTCCCTGGGAATGCTAGGCTGGTAATACACTTAAAACAAAAATGTGTTTGTGATGCGTCAAAATCGGTCAGAATTCCTCCATGACATATGTAGATAATACTGGATAACATGAGAAAGTCCATGAATGATGTGGTAATTTGTCAGGTAAGGGCTAGGAGTCTAGTGAGGTCCACTTGACCATCACAGAAAGAAACCCCATAACGGCCCCTCCTAGTAACCAATAGGACGTAATAACAGGCACCGGTAACCATATACATATATGTGGGGGCACTATGGCCCTTTACCTTGGTGCTAGCAGTACTCCTCGATATCCAGGGCGTGCTGTTCATCCAGGTAAGTATGCAGCAAGAAGAAGAGTATAGATGTGTAGCACTGCCGCAATTTCCAGCTCCCAGTGAAACCGGAAAAATGATGAGGTAAGCTTTCAATTGAACAACAGGTCAGGTTTTATTGCAGGGTGGTGCAGCAAGGGGACAACGGAACAACACTAACGCACCTACGCGTTTCGTGCACTAAGCACTTTATCAAGGTGACAAACATACACAATACTGCATAATTTATACTCACCTGGACTGTGCCTCGCGCTACAGGGGGCCAATCTTTATGTATCATGTGTTCAGAATATCCACAGTGCTATTCATATGCTTCTTTAAGCAAGTGTGTCTTAAGGTGGGTCTTAAAGGTGGATAGAGAGGGTGCTAGTCGGGTACTGATGGGAAGGGCATTCCAGAGGTGTGGGGCAGTCAGTGAAAAAGGTTTTTTTTTTTTTTTTTTTTCAACTTCAATTTTTTATTGGTGTTTTAAAGCATACAGTATATCACAACCCATTGTAGAGTACACCATTTCTTTTGTTAGTAGAACAAAGAACACCATATTAAACACGACGAACATTGGGAATTACCTAACACAATAGACGCGACACACCAGACATACATGACATAGGGCCGGGGGGGGAAGGAGGAGGAGGAGGGTGGGTGGGTATGAGGAGTCGTTGTGCGAGGTAAGGTGTCGACCTCTGAGGCTTTTTGGATCCGTCTTGGGTTCCTGTGGAGTCTCATTCCAACTTTTTCGCGGAGGGGGTTTAGCTTGAGCCCGACATATCTCTTCCCTAAGTGTGGTCGGGACCGTCGTCTGATGTCCGCCTACCTGTCCGTCGCTGTGTGATGTCGTGTCTCACTGCCCTCAAAGGAGAATGCATTTGTTGCTATCATTGGAAGATTGCTGTGGCACTTACCCCTGGAATATCTGTCTGGTCCAGCCATGGCGTCCAGACTTTTAGAAAATTTTTGCCGGTGTCATTAACTAGACTCGTTAATTGTTCCATCCGGCAGACATGCCAAATCCTATTTCTAATTGTGGGGATGATTGGTATTTTCTGTTGCTTCCATAATGCTGCGATCTCGCATCTAGTGGCGGTTGCCAAATGCGCGATCAATTTATGCGACGCATTTGATATACCCTGGATCCGCCTGCCCAATAGGAACCACGGGTCCAGGGGGATCTCCAAACCGAGAATCCTCTGTAGCCAATCTCTAATTTGTGGCCAAATCGGGACTACTCTGTTGCAGGACAACAACATGTGTTGCAAGTCCGCCACCTCCCCACACTGCTTTGGGCAGAGAGGGGAGTGGCCCCTAACAAATTTAGCTAACCTTAACGGGGTGTAGTACCAGCGCATAAGGACTTTATATGCGTTCTCCTTTAATGTGGTGCATATTGAACTTTTCGCCGCTCCCTGTATGATCTTGTCCCATTCCTCGTCCTCTAGCGTCTCGCCTAAGTCTGATTCCCACTGTCTAATGTACGTGAATCGATGGTCATTGGGGGTCTCTGGACAGATCACTTCAATGTACATTCTAGATGTTAGTCCATTGTGTCCGTACCCCTAGAACACAGCTGCTCAAAATTTGTTCTTACAGGTCTAATTGGGGTTTTGTTATAGAAGTCTCTGATCTGAAGGTATCTAAAAAATTCCTTTTTTGATATCGCTGTTGTGGCCTTAATTTGGTCAAAGGTGTGTATATATTTGTTACCCTCCAGATCTTTGAGCCGTGTAATACCCGACTGTTCCCAAGCTAGCAAATTATTTCTATTCAGACCTGGAGCGAAGTCTGGGTTGCCAATGATCGGTGTCATAAGTGAGTCCTTGGGGGTTAGATTGCATCTGAATTTAGTGACCTCCCATACCTTTAATGAATTGACTATGGTCTGAAGTGGCGTGCCCATCTTGTTTAATCCCCTCTTGGGTATCCAGATCACATTATGTATATCAATAGGTGCACAGCAGTGTTTCTCTAATTCAACCCATCTCCTTAGTTGTGGGTCCATGTGCCACTGTGTAATTTGATTTAGTTGGGCCGCTTTATAGTAAGCTATCAAGCAAGGTACCGCTAGTCCTCCTCTAACGGTGGATCTCTTTAAGATCCCCTTTGCGATTCTTGGGTTTCTCTTATTCCAAATGAATTTCATAATTTGGGACTGCAGAGAGAGGATGTCTGCTGTTACAAAAGGTATAGGTAGACTCTGGAAAAGATATAACATCCTTGGGAGGAGGCTCATTTTCACGCTATGAATCCTCCCGATCCATGAGATACTACCTTTCATCCAGGTTCGAAGATCCTCTCTCAGCGTCTTAATTAACCTGGGAAAATTGGCTTTGTATATCGTTTTGTAGTCCCGTGTAATATATACCCCTAAATATTTGATTGCGGAGGGTTGCCATTTGAAATTAAAGTTTATTTCTATCAATTTTTCCACCTCTTTGGGTACATTTATGTTGAGGGCTTCCGATTTGGCCTGATTGATTTTAAAACCCGAAATTTGGTTGAATTAACTTAATACCTCAAATGCATTGGGCAGGGATGTGAGAGGTTTTGACAGCGTCAAAATGACGTCGTCAGCATACAAGGCTATTTTGTGTGTTTGATCACCGATCGAGATTCCTGCAATATCTGGACTATGTCTGATGTGGGCTGCCAGGGGCTCAATACAAAGGGCAAACAACAGCGGGGACAGCGGGCACCCCTGTCTTGTTCCACTTTTAATACTAAATTGCTCGGAGGGGAATCCCTGATGTCTCACCCGAGCCGTTGGGCTCTCGTATAGTGCCAAAATGGCTTTTAGGAGGCGTCCTTCAAAACCTAACTCCCCAAGTGTTGCTGTTAGGTAGGGCCAGTCTATTCTATCGAAGGCTTTCTCTGCGTACAGACTTAACACCATGGAGTGAATGTTTTTCTGTTTGGCCAGATCAATCAAATCAATTATCCTCCTGGTGTTGTCTGCCGCCTGCCTACCCCCGATAAACCCTACTTGATCCGCATGAATCAACCCGGGAAGGACGCTACCCACTCTGTTGGCTATGAGTTTGGAGTATATTTTAATGTCGGAATTAATCAGAGATATAGGCCGGTAGCTCTTACAGTCTGCCGGGTCCTTTCCAGGTTTGTGGATCACTGATATTGAGGCTTGCAGCATTTGAGTTGGGAAGGAGGCCCCCGCTAGAATCTCATTAAATAATCGGAGCATGTGAGGGGCCAATAATTTCAGATATTTTTTGTAATACAGGTTCGAGAAGCCGTCCGGCCCCGGTGCCTTAGCTGGTTTGAGATTTTTAATCACCTCTGACAGCTCTTCTAACGTGAAGTCAGCTTGTAGCGCCTCTCTCTCATCCCTGCTCAGTGTGGGTAGTTTTGCCTCTGTCAGAAATGTTTGTAACATCTCTTGTGTTTTGCGAGTGTGGGTGGCTTTATCTCCATTATATATAGTGTTTCATAGTAGGTTTTAAATTCTTCTACTATTTTCCCAGGAATGGATGTCAGTTCCCCACTCTGGGTTCGTATTGCGTGAATGTGGGACTTTGGAAGCTTATTTTTTAGCTTGTTGGCAAGTAGGGTATCTGGCTTGTTAGCTTTTTCATAAAATTTGCGCTTAGACCAAGTCATTTCCTTCTCTGCGTGGGAGGAGAGCAGGAGACTGAGCTTTGTTTTGGAATCTAGTAATTGTTTCAGAATATGATCTTGCTTGTTCGCTTTATGATTGGCTGCAAGGTCTGCTAATTGTTTTTCTAACTCTCTTATCTTTTTTTCTCTTTCCCTTCTTCGTCTGGTGGCCAATTCATTAATATCCCCCTGAGGGTTGCCTTATGGGCCTCCCACAGCGTGGAGTGTGTGGTCACACTCCCCTCATTCTCCAGAAAATATTCTTCAATTTTGTCCCCTACCTCCTTTTCTACAGCCGGTATTTTTAACAGGATCTCATTTAGTTTCCAATTTGCTCTGGGTCTGTCTAGTGGAATTAAGGTGCATCGCAGCTCTATTGATGCATGGTCAGACCATGAAATATCATGTATCTCTGAACGAGTGACCCCAGGAACCAATCTATTAGACACAAGGAAATAATCTATCCTGCTGTAACTGTTGTGTGGGTGGGAGTAGAACGTATATTCCCTCATTCCCTGGTGTTGTTCCCTCCATATATCCAAGAGTTGACACTGTCTCATCCCGTTTGATATGGTTAGTACGTCCTGTCTGTGGGCTTTGTTAGTGCTAGAGCATCTGTCCAAGTCGCTGTTGAGTGCTCGGTTCAAGTCTCCTGTCAGTATGATATTGCCTGTCGCTACCTTGTGTAACTTAGAAAAAAATACTGTGAAAAAGTCGTTGGAAGATTCACATGGGGCATATACTGTCGCCAGAGTGATGGGGTGGGCTTGAATAGTCCCGGTCACTATTATGTACCGTCCCTCCCTGTCCGTGTATGTTCTGTCAGCTATAAATGGTAGTTTGTTATGGATTAAGATGGCTACACCTCTAAGATGGCTACACCTCTTTTTTTAACTTGTGCAACGGACAGGAAGCTCGTCCGGAAATCTTTATCTAAAAAGTTTGGCCTATTATTCCTTGAAAAATGCGTTTCTTGTATAAACAGTATTTCTGCTCCCTTCCGCTTATAGTCCCTGAATGCAACCCTTCTTTTAGCTGGACTATTGAAACCCTTAACGTTGTGCGAGATTAAGACTATTTCCTTACTCATTTGTGAGCTTCAGCCTTTTGCTCTGTCGTATTCTTACTGGCCTCGCATGCCACTGATCCTCTTCGCTTCTTCTTTCTTCACTCCATCTGACCCGCTCCCCTGAGGAAACAAGAGATGGGGAACACACAAAAGGGGGAACCTGGGGGAACATAAACACAAGACCACAATTAACATAAAATGACATTTCTCGGCGCCTCTTCTTTCCTCCTCCGGCTCAGAGACTGCTGCCTTTGAGCTCCAGCCCGGTCTGCGGGGCTAGTTCCGACATCCTGGAGTGTGTGTAGCCCTCTCCAGCTGCTCAGGCTCAAAGGACTTTGTTAGGCCAGCGAAGAGCCTCCCTCCCCTAAATTTGAAACTGAAACCACATAGAAACTTAATTATCCCCTCCTAGCATTCTTGACCCGCCACCCTTGCTCCTGAGTCCTGCACCTTCCTCACTAGTGCTTTCCTCTCTTTTTCACCTGGTCCCTCTATCGCTTAGATGGTCGCTGCCGTGCTCCGTGTTGCTGCCGGTCTTCTACTCCCTGCCTGACTTCCCTTCTATCTTTCTTTTCCTTCCGGCTCCCTTGTTCCCTGCCTTCCAGCTCCCTTGTTCCCATCTACCTCTTCCAATCTTACCCTCTCTAGTGTTACCTACCTCTTCCCTCATCACCTACGCTGCCCTTCTATCTACCTATTTGACCCTTCTGTACACCTGCTGCCTCCCTGTCGTAACTTCCCCCTCCTCTCATCTGCTACTGCCCCACTTCTTCACTTCCCTAGCTCTGACTTCCTTCCCCTCCCCTTTATCGCCGTACCTCCCTCTCCTCTCTTTGATACCCCTTGCTGTCTAACCTACTTTAACCTTCTTAAGCCTCTTCCTCTTATCCTTCTATTGTGGAGTGCCTTCTCCCCTCTTCTTTCTACTATTAACATACCCCTTCTATCTCCCGCTACTTCCCCTTCCCTCCGCTACCCTTCCCCGTCCACTTCCTCCTCTATACTAGTGTAGAAAAGCCGGTCCGGCAATGTTCGGCCACCTCTAGAGTCCTTATTAGTCTTGCCTTCCTCCGTCTGTCGTCATCCGGGCCCGCCGTGCGCATCCGTGGCTGCCACCTCCAAGATGGCGCCCGATCTTCCGACTCAGGGTGATGACGTCCTTCCGCTCCGCCGCCATTTTGGATTTCGTTGCTCGGCCGGACGGAGGTGTTCGCGCTCTCTCCAGGTTCCCGCCTTCCTTTACCTTCCTGCTCCTGCGGTTCAGCGTGGATCCAGCGGTGCCTCCATTTACACCGCCATCTTTGGAGACCATGCTTTCTCTGCTTTGAAGGCCAGCGATTCCAGGTACCTTTATTTCTTTTGCAGGTCTCGGTGATTGAGTCTTTGGTGGCGTGCGATTATCACCTTAAAACTGGCTAATAAATTGCACAACGTCTGTAGCTGCTGGGGACATTTCTAAACTTTAAAACAGAGTAACTTTTTAACTTTCTTTGCTTTTTGTTTATTACTTCTTTGGCCTTTAATTGTCTCTTCTCGCTCGTGGAGCTTTGGGGCTCTGTGACCAGTTTGGGTCCAGGGTTGGTTCATGGGGGCTCGAGTGCACGGGGGCCTCCCCTAGCCCTAGCTTGTGCATCATGGCAGGGCCTTCCTCTGGCTCTCTTATTAGCATGGTCTTGCCACCTCTCGTTACCGAAAGGCCAAAGGGGAAGGTCCACCGGTACCTCACCCCATTGTCTCTCAGAGTTTTGGTTAGGGGGCCCAGGTTTCTCCGCCTAGCCAACGTTACTGGGGAAAGATCCTGGAATATTAGTAACCGGGCCCCTTCAAACTCCACTGCTGGTAGTGGTCTTGTTTTCTGGAGCACAGCCTCCTTCGTTCTATAGTGGTGCAGTCTGATCACAATGTCCCTTGGCTGCTCATTTTGCAGCGGTTTGGCCCTTAGTGCCCTATGGCAGCGATCCATAGCCAGCAGCCTTTGCTGCGTCTCCGGCAGTATTGACTCCATCCACCGCGTGATGTATTCATCACAGTCCAGGACTGATTCTGGCACTCCTCTGATCTGCAGGTTGTTTCTCCTATCGCGGTTCTCCGCGTCCTCCTGCCTGTCTCGGATCTCATTTATTTGTGCCTGTAAATCCCCAGACCTTTTGTCCTGTCGTTTAATGGCTTTGATGGACTGGTTCATTTTCGTCTCGAGGACCCCCGTCCTTTCTCCCAGGCCTGATACCTCCTTTTTAAGATCCCGCATCTCAGCCTGTAACATGGACCGTAGATCGTTAGAAAGCCGCATGAAGTCGCACTGCCGGACCGGCCCAAGGCCCTGATCGCTGATTTCTTCTCCTTCTCCGTCTGGCTCTGACTCTGAGCCCGCGTTTAAAATCGGCGCCATTTCTGACTCCGCTCTGCCCGGCCACGTTCTTCCGAAGTATTCTGGCAGCCCCTTCTTTCTTGTTACTTGCACCCCTCTTTTGGACATCTTGGGATCCTGTGCTTTATAACTGTGTTGTATATGCTGTTTTTTACTCGTTTCTGTGGTTATTTTATCATTTATTTCTCGAGCGGGGCACGGAGCACGAAACTTACACGTCCATACTCTGTACCGTCGCGCATGCGCCTCCCAGTGAGAAAGGTTTAAGGCGGGAGAGGGCTTTAGATACAAAGGGGGTAGAAAGAAGACATCCTTGAGAAGAACGCAAGAGTCTGGATGGTGCATAATGAGAAATTAGGGATGAGATGTAAGGAGGGGCAGAATAATGCAAAGCTTTAAAAGTGAGGAGAAGAATGGAGTGTGAGATGTGGGATTTGATCAGAAGCCAGGAGAGGGATTTCATGAGGGGAGATGCTGAGACAGATCTAGGAAAGAGTAGAGTGATTCTGGCAGCAGCATTTAGGATAGATTGTGTGGGAGACAGGTGAGAGGCAGGAAGGCCGGACAGCAGGAGGTTACAGTAATCAAGACGGGAGAGAATGAGGGCCTGAGTCAGAGTTTTAGCAGTCGAGCAACAGAGGAAAGGGCGTATCTTTGTTATATTGCGGAGGAAAAAGCGACACGTTTTAGAAATGTTTTGAATGTGAGGGGCGAATGTGAGAGAGGAGTCGAGTGTGACCCCTAGGCAGCATGCTTGGGCTACTGGGTGAATGACTGTAGTTCCAACAGTAATGTGGAAGGAGGTAGTAGGGCCAGGTTTGGGAGGAAGTATGAGGAGCTCTGTTTTAGCCATGTTGAGTTTAAGGCGTCGGAGGGTTCATCCAGGATGACATAGCAGAGACATTCAGAAACTTTGGTTTGTACAGCAGGTGTAAGGTCAGGTGTTGAAAAGTATATTTGTGTGTCATCGGCAGAGGTGATAATTAAACCCAAAAGATGTTATTAGGTCACCTAGAGAGAGTGTGTACAGAAAAAAGAGAAGAGGTCCCAGTACAGAGCCCTGGGGTACCCCCACAGAGAGATCAATAGAGGAGGAAGTGTTAGCAGAAGAGACACTGAAAGTATGATGGGAGAGGTATGATGAGATCCAGGATAGAGCTTTGTTCCGAATACCAAGAGTATGGAGAATGTGGAGGAGAAGAGGGTGGTCCACTGTGCCAAATGCTCCAGAGAGGTCGAGTAATATTAGCAGAGTGTAATGACCTCTGTCTTTGGCAGCATGGAGGTCGTCAGTTATTTTAGTGAGGGCTGTTTCCGTGGAGTGAGCAGTGCAGAAGCCAGATTGTAGAGACTCTAGGAGATAATAGGTATTGAGAAAATGGAGCAATCGAGAGAATACAAGACGTTCAAGGAGTTTTGAGGCAAAAGGCAGGAGGGAGACAGGTCAATAGTTAGAAAGACAGGTAGGGTCAAGCTTGCTGTTTTTGAGTAATGTGTTAATGACAAAAAAGAGTGGGGATTGGTCGACCTCCTATCTGGGTGCCAGTCTGCCCAGACAGAGAGGCGTATAAAGAGATATCGGGTCAGCATTGAGAACATTGGCAGGTAAGAGCGGTTCTCATTTTTGATTTATAATTACACCCTCCTTACCTCAGCCTCCTCATCATACTCGCCGCCCAGATTGCCCATCGTGCTGTGATTGGCCCAACTCACGGTATGTGAGCTGTGATCAGTTCTGCCCTGTTCTCCATGATTTCCTATGGAGGCTGGGAATCTGTAAAAAGGGCAGCCAATCTCAGCTCTAGAGACTTCGCTCAGGCTAGTGTGGAGAGGTTGTCATGGGAGACCAGGTACTTGTAACACCTTTTATATTTGTTCATTGATCATACATTAGGCAAAACTGAGTAGTAGAAACAAAATGGAGTTTATTTTGGAAAACCTGCGTACAACAAGAAGATATACACAATAGACAGACAACAAAAGCACACTTAATGGAGGTCTGGGGGGTAATGTACACTTTCCTAAGTGCTGGGCGCCCGCTTGGAGTGGGCTTACCCTGACTGGAATATACCCCCGGTTCCTCTGCTTTTTCGAAAAGAGTAACTTTGAAAAGCCCACCTTACCTTCATCGACACAAGTCACTGGATGGTCTGGTTCTCTGCCTTGCTCATCTCCTTACATACACTCCACTAAGCTATACTTAGCATGGTGTTAGGAGGAGCGACCAATCAGAGCGTGGAAACCCTATTCCACTAGAATATAGAAACAGGGGCTCATCTCTTGGCTGACATCAGAGGAGGGTGCATGCCATGCCAGTTCGGGATGTGGGGGACAGGACATATGAATTGGCCAATGGGAAACGCACCAACATACTTCCACTTGCCCCAGTCAATCCATTGCCACCTACTGTGTAGGCTCCATTAAGTCTGGCAGGCCAGAGGATCCTCCCCACAGTTTGTCTCTGTTCTCCAGACTCAGTACTCAGCCCTGCCCCGTCCACTTAGCACCACCACACCTCTCAACATCCTGTCTCCTCTTTGAACTACAGACATTATGCAGACTTGCTGGCACCTTAAGCAGCTGCCCTGTCTGACTGCACCGAGCCTTAAAATACATGTATGAAACATAAAACATATTTTAATACATGGGGAGACTCATGGCTGTAAGGGATATAGGAGTGAGATATCAGGGCTCGAAAACCTGGAGTCTGGGGCACACGGGGCTGCCCAGATGTAATTTTGCACGTGTACAGGCAAATCATGCCTGCTCACGGGTAGAATAAAGGTACTACCGGTAGCTCCGGTCTCCCCAAACTCCTACAAACAAAATAATTGCATTCTTACCCAAATATCCTACCTAAAACTTACACACAGAAAGTGTCATGAGTCTGGGGTAAAGGGAACATGGAAAGTAAAAAGCAGGGGTCAATTTAACTTTCATGCAAAGATACCTGGCCCCTGGCTTACAGGGATAGGTAGCTGCCAGGGACCCAAGGCAACCAGAGGGCTTAGCCTTTATTATATAGCCTGGTTACCCTTGCCCATCACAGAGGTACTACCAAGTCTTAAGCAAGGCTGTGCCAAAGATACCCCAAGATGAGGCTGTCTGCCTTCCTGAAGCACAACATTTAAACCAGTCTGTCAGTTTTCAACTTGCAGCCAGCACTGCCTTTGGATGTGTGGAGGGGTGGTATTGTATTTTGGGTGTGTGAGGAGGGGTATTGTGGTGTGTGTGTGGGGGTATGTTTTTTGGGGGTGGGTTGTATTGTACTTTGGGTGTGGGTTGTATTGTACTTTGGGTGTGGCAAAGTATTGTATGCTGGGTTTGTGGGGGGTTATTGTATTTTGAGTGTGGAAGAGTATTGCATTTTGGGTGTGGGGTGTATTATTGTGAGGTAGGGGGTTGTACCAGTGTTGTGTGTGTACAGGGGATTGAGGTAGAGGGGGTTAATTTAATGATAGTGGAGGGGGGAGAGTGAGTGAAGAGAGACAGACTGGGGAAGAGAAATACATGGGGAGAGGAGGGGGCCCACAAAGAGGTACGAAAGGGCGGAATAGTAAAGGGGGCTTGCAATGTCTGAAATGGATGGGGGTTCTTGTAAGGCTACTTACATGGGGGTGGGGGCCCAGTCAAATCTCTCATCCTGTGCCCCGGTACATTTGTGTGTGGTACTGCCCAGTAGTACCTGGACTGGGCTGTTGGCAATGGTATCTGCAAGGTAGGTGTGCTGCCCCGTCTCAATACTGATATGCTGCTCGGTTCTGATTTGGGAAATTATTTCTGTATGTTCCAAAGGACCTTCCAGCGACCCCAATCACAACTGTAACACCCTGCTCTATACCCGGGGAGATTGTCTCAAATCAGTAGGAGATAAATCCTGAACCCGTTAAATACAAAGGGGATAGAAAGAAGACATCCTTGAGAAGAATGCACGAGTCTGGATGGTGCATAACGAGAACTTAGGGCTGAGATGTAAGGTGGGGCAGAAGAGTGTAAAGCTTTAAAAGTGAGGAGGAGAATGGAGTGTGAGATGTGGGATTTGATCGGAAGCCAGGAGAGCAATTTCATGAGGGGAGATTCTGAGACAGATCTAGAAAAGAGTAGAGTGATCTGGCAGCAGCGTTTAGGATAGATTGTAGTGGAGACAGGTGAGAGGCAGGAAGGCCAGACAGCATGAGGTTACACACACACACACACACACACACACACACACACACACACAGTCACACACACACACACACACACACACACACACAGTCACACACACACACACACACACACACACACACACACACACACACACACACACACACACACACACTGTCACACACACACACACACACACACACACACCTCCCTGAACATCGTGACCCGCGCGCACCTCCTCCTCTCCCCGTGTCTCCCGCGCTTTCACCCCGCTCCCCCCCCCCCCCCGGCGCCGCTACAGTCAGCGGGACACACACACTATTATTACCGATTCAGCGGCCCCCCACCCAGTGTCAGCGGCCATGCGAGACCCCCCCTCTATATCTCCCACCTCTCCCCCCCCACACATATACATGCCCCCCCCTCCCCGGCGCTCACAACTCACCCCCCTCCCCGGCGGGGGAACAGCCAGTGGCCAGGCAGCCTGCCTCGCGGCACCGAGTGCCCAAGATGGCGGCGGCCTCACTCGCGGCGGCGGGCGGAAGCCTCCCTGTTTCCCGCGCTTTCAGTCCCCCCCCCCCCCCGGCGCCGCTACAGTCAGCGGGGGAGCGAGCGCCCGGGACACAGCGGGGGAGCGAGCGCCCGGGACACAGCGGGGGAGCGAGCGCCCGGGACACAGCGGGGGAGCGGCCACAACACGCTGCCTCCCGCCTCAGATCCACGTGGGACCTGCCGGACGGGTGAGTGAGCGGCCTTCACCTCCCCTCACCCCCCTTCACTCCACTTCCCCTCACTTCCACCCCCCCTTCACCTCCCCTCACCCCCTTCACCTCCCCTCACCCCCCTTCACCTCCCCTCACCTCCCCTCACCCACCCCTCACTCCACTTCCCCTCCCTTCCACATCCCCTTCACCCCCCCCTTCACCTCCCCTCCACCCCCCCCTTCACCTCCCCTCCACCCTCCTTCACCTCCCCTCCACCCCGCTTCACCTCCCCTCCACCCCGCTTCACCTCCCCTCCACCCCGCCCTCCACCCCCCCTCCACCCCGCCCTCCACCCCCCCCCCTTCACCTCCCCTCCAGTGTCAGTGTCTCCCCGATACCCCCCCCCCCCCCCCCGGCACCGCTACAGTCAGCGGGGAAGCGGAACGAGCGAGCGCCCGGGACACAGCGGGGGAGCGGCCACAACACGCTGCCTCCCGCCTCAGATCCACGTGGGACCTGCCGGACGGGTGAGTGAGCGGCCTTCACCTCCCCTCACCCACCCCTCACCTCCCCTCACCCACCCCTCACCTCCCCTCACCCACCCCTCACCTCCCCTCACCCACCCCTCACCCCACTTCCCCTCCCTTCCACATCCCCTTCACCTCCCCTCCACCCTCCTTCACCTCCCCTCCACCCCGCTTCACCTCCCCTCCACCCCCCTTCACCTCCCCTCCACCCCCCCTTCACCTCCCCTCCACTTCCTCTTCACCTCCCCTCCACCCCGCTTCACCTCCCCTCCACCCCCCTTCACCTCCCCTCCACCCCCCCTTCACCTCCCCTCCACCCCCCTTCACCTCCCCTCCACCCCCCTTCACCTCCCCGCCACCCCCCTTCACCTCCCTGCCACCCCCCCCTTCACCTCCCCGCCCCCCACTTCACCTCCCCGCCACCCCCCCCTTCACCTCCCCTTCACCTCCACTCCACCCCCCCTTCACCTCCACTCCACACCCCCTTCACCTCCCCCCCTTCACCTCCCTGCCACCCCCCCCTTCACCTCCCCGCCACCCCCCCTTCACCTCCCCGCCACCACCCCCCCTTCACCTCCCCGCCACCCCCCCCTTCACCTCCCCGCCACCCCCCCCTTCACCTCCCCGCCACCACCCCCCCTTCACCTCCCCGCCACCCCCCCCTTCACCTCCCCGCCACCCCCCCCCTTCACCTCCCCGCCACCCCCCCCCTTCACCTCCCCGCCACCCCCCCCTTCACCTCCCCGCCACCCCCCCTCTTCACCTCCCCGCCACCCCCCCTCTTCACCTCCCCTCCACACCACCTTCACCTCCCCTCCACACCCCCTTCAGCTCCCCTCCACACCCCCTTCAGCTCCCCTCCACCTCCCCTCCACCCCCCTTCACCTCCCCTCCACCCCCCTTCACCTCCCCTCCACCCCCCTTCACCTCCCCTCCACCCCCCTTCACCTCCTCTTCCCACCGCCTCAGCCCCCCCTTCCCACCGCCTCCCCCCCCCTTCCCACCGCCTCCCCCCCCCTTCCCACCGCCTCCCCCCCCCTTCCCACCGCCTCCCCCCCCTTCCCACCGCCTCCCCCCCCTTCCCACCGCCTCCCCCCCCTTCCCACCGCCTCTCCCCCCCCCCTTCCCACCGCCTCCCCCCCCTTCCCACCGCCTCCCCCCCCTTCCCACCGCCTCCACCCCCCCTTCCCCTTCCCACCTCCTCCCCCTTCACACCACCTCCCACCTCCCCCCACCCGCCGCACGCATTCAACAGACAACCCACACACTCGACACACACCTGCCGCATCCTGCCCCTACGCAACAATATCACTGACCAGCTGTCACTCGCACTCGCCACACACCCGCCGCCTCACACCCTAGCAGGACCCCAACCCACAGCCAGCACTCACTACCCACGCGCCACCCGTACTGAACACCCATCCGCCGCCTCACACCCTAGGAAGACACACGCCTCACATTTTCACATCACTTATGTCACCAAAATATACATTGTACTGTGGTGTGTTTACAATAAACCATTTTTATACAACATCGTATTACATTTTCTTCCATCTTTTCAACATTATTATGAAACCTTTACAACAAATACTCACCTATTGTTCCACGATTTATAAATAATACGACCCATTACGCATTTACATCACGGGCAACGCCGGGTCTCTCAGCTAGTGTTATATAAGGTTCATGGGTTAAATAGGTTAAATATGTTCATTAAATCATTAAATAATTGTGTTCATTCAACTGCTGGGTATATGCATGTATATATATGGATATGCACTCACTATAACTTAGGTACTGCTGTAAGTCGTTATAAAGTTAAAAATCACGCTACAGTTTAAGGTTAAGTTAGTTATCAGTTTTGCGCCGGTGGGATTCACCAACGATGTCGTACATGTGTTCCTCATATAGGTCCCTGACGAATTAGGACCTCAAACAAGTCCCAGGGGGGTCGGTCCTGGGAAGGGAAAGCCGGCCGTTTTGGAAGATCAGGCATACCGACCTGCCCATTGGGCGTCAGATTCCCACTCGGGGGACCCTGAGGGGAGCTCTGGTTTTTCTTTTATTTTTTTTCATTATTACAAAGCGGATTAACTTATGTTTCCAATTTTGCTTTACCCCTTATGTGTTTTCCCTTGTACTGTCTCCTCCCTCCCTACCTCTCCCAATCCTTTCCCCACCCGGCCGGGGAGGATGCCGACCTAGACGGAACACAAGAACTTTGCCGGATGGTAACACCAAAAACGTCCGCCAGTTGAACAAGGGACAAAGTGGACAGGGTGAGTCATCAAACGTTAGCTTGTTACACTTCTCACACATTAAGTGATGGCGTTAACCCTTATATCACATAACGTTAAGGGCTTTAATAGCCCAACCAAGAGAAAAATAGCTTTCGCTGACTATAAACGAAAACACGCAGATGTCCTAATGTTACAGGAGACTCATTTTAGCAAGACCAACGCGCCTAAATTCCTAGACAAAGACTATGCCCAGTTCTACCTTTCCACCGCACCGGTTAAAAAACGTGGAGTGGTCATCTTGTTCCATAATAAAATCCCATTTGTAGCCCAAACTATTAAAAGAGACACAGAGGGACGCTTTTTTATACTAGTGGGCACGATACGGGAGCAATGCATCACAATAGCCACAATCTATGCCCCCTGCGAGCAGGACGCAGTCTTCTTTGAAGACTTTTTTCGGACTCTACGCACCGTCGCAAGGGGCGGCGTAATACTCGCAGGGGATATCAACATGGTCATGCAACCAATCCTAGACAGATCAGGGAATACGGGCACAGTACATAAAAAAGTGGGGACCTCTTTACGCAAGGGCCTCAAATACAACCAACTGACTGACATATGGAGAGAACTACACCCGACTGATAGGGACTATACGTTCTATTCCCACCCACACGGCTCCTACAGCAGAATTGATTACTTTTTCGTCTCTTGCCAACTGGTTCCTCTGGTCTCCCGAGCTGGGATCAATGATATTTCATGGTCTGACCATGCACCGATAGAGCTAAGGTGCGAGCACATCCGAACAGGCAGACCAGGAGCGAACTGGAAGCTCAACGAATCAATCCTAAAAATCCCTGAGATTTATGAGACAATAAAGGAAGAAATAGTTCAATTCTTCCACACAAACACAGGCTCTGTAGATTCCCAGTTTGTATTATGGGAGGCTCACAAAGCGACGCTGAGGGGCATACTAATTAGCACCACAGCTAGGAGAAAACGGGAAAGGGACTCAAAAATTATGAAGCTTCAATCGAGATTACATTCCCTTACATCTCTCCATAAGAGTAACCCTACAAGAATTGAAAGATACCAAAATTGAACTAAACATGTTGTTGACCTCCAGGGCAGATAACGCGCTGAGTTGGTCTAAGAGGAAATTTTACGAAAAAGCGAACAGGCCGGATACTATGCTGGCTCGAGCGTTAAGAGACAGACAAGTGAAGTTTAATATCCAAGCTATACGCTTAAAATCAGGCACGGCCAACCCTAAGAAAATAGTAGAAGAATTTGGTTCGTTCTATGAAACACTATATAATGGAGAGAAAGTGGCACATAACGCTAAAACGAGCGAGAAGCTGAGAGATTTCTTAGCCAGCTCAAAACTAGGGAGATTGACAGAGGCAGAGAGAGAGGCCATGGGCGCTGATTTCTCTATAGAGGAGGTGTCACAAGCCATTAAGGAACTCAAACCCTCAAAAGCCCCAGGGCCTGATGGCTTCTCGGGGCTATACTATAAGAAATTTGCCAAAGTACTAGCCCCTAGGTTGCTCCACGTGTTCAATGCAATATTAGCAGGAGCCCCCATCCTCAGAGAGATGTTACAAGCGTCTATATCATTAATCCATAAACCAGGTAAAGATCCGCTGGACTTCAAAAGTTATAGGCCCATATCCCTAATCAATACTGATATTAAAATATACGCTAAACTATTGGCCAATAGATTATGTCTAATCCTACCCAGACTTATACACCCAGATCAGGTCGGATTCATTAAAGGCAGACAGGCAGCGGACAAAACCCGGCGATTTATTGATCTGGTAGAATTGGCCACTAAAAATAACACACAAAGTACAGGCATACCCCGCATTAACGTACGCAATGGGACCGGAGCATGTATGTAAAGTGAAAATGTACTTAAAGTGAAGCACTCCCTTTTTCCCACTTATCGATGGATGTACTGTACTGCAATCATCATATACGTGCATAACTGATGTAAATAACACATTTGTAACAGGCTCTATAGTCTCCCCGCTTGCGCACAGCTTCGGTACAGGTAGGGAGCCGGTATTGCTGTGCAGGACGTGCTGCCAGGCGCATGCGTGAGCTGCTGTTTGCCTATTGGGCGATATGTCCTTACTCGCGAGTGTACTTAAAGTGAGTGTCCTTAAACCGGGGTATGCCTGTATGTTGTTAAGTCTGGATGCAGAAAAAGCTTTTGATAGGATAGACTGGCCTTACCTGAAGGAGACGCTTGCGGCATTTGGCTTTGGGGATCAGGTGAGTAGAGTGATTCTCTCGCTGTACTCAGGACCTACCGCCAGGGTAATACACCAGGGCTTTTCATCTCTCCCCTTTCAAATTAAGAGTGGCACGAGACAGGGATGCCCATTATCCCCTTTCCTGTTCGCTCTATGTATAGAACCAC
This sequence comes from Ascaphus truei, assembly GCF_040206685.1. Classification (NCBI taxonomy): domain Eukaryota; kingdom Metazoa; phylum Chordata; class Amphibia; order Anura; family Ascaphidae; genus Ascaphus; species Ascaphus truei. Next base: position 73,775 of record NW_027454318.1, read on the forward strand.
TGGCGGCGCAAATTAGAGGCAACCCGGATATCTCAGGGTTAAACGTATATTCTCAAACACATAAAGCGGCCCTGTACGTAGATGATATCCTACTAATTATCTCAAAGCCCCTCACCTCCTTGCCAAACCTATTGGATTTATTGGACAGATTCTCGAGCATTTCGGGATTTAAAATAAATCAAGCTAAATCTGAAGCCCTCAACATCAATCTCCCTAGACACGTAGAGAAGTTATTGCAACTGAATTTTAACTTCCACTGGCAACAGAAATACATAAAATATCTAGGAGTCCACATAGCCAAGAACACAAAAGACATCTACAATGCAAATTACCCCAACCTAATTCGGACGTTGATAGCTTACCTCCATAAATGGTCCTCTATACGAATATCCTGGATAGGTAGGATACATAGCGTCAAAATGAACCTACTCCCTCGTATCCTATACCTTTTCCAGACGTTACCAGTGCCACTCAGACTGAAGGATTTGCTCTCACTTCAGTCTGCAATCTCTAAATTTATCTGGGGAGGGAAAAAACCGAGAGTCAACAAATTAAATATGAAAAGATCTGTCCTAGCGGGGGGCCTAGCGGTACCCTGCCTGCTCTCATATTACAAAGCGGCTCAATTAAGCCAAATTGTTCAATGGCAATCCAGTCCACATTTAAAATGGTGGGTGGAATTAGAGAGTGCTGCCTGCGCTCCTTTAAAAATACGCAACTTGATTTGGCTACCTAAAACAGCATGACGATCTGCTGACATGCCACTTTCCTCAATGACCAACTCGTTGTCTATCTGGGAGGCTAATAAGACTAAATACTCTCTCACAACGAGTAAATCTTTGATGTCCCCAATTTGGAACAATCCCAAGTTCGCTCCTGGCCTTCTGGAGGGAGATGCATCAATTTGGAAACAAAAAGTTATATACGAATTAAAGATCTGGAGGGTTACAATAGCAAGATTAAAACGTTTGATCACGTCAGAGAAGAAAAAGATATACCCCACTCAGAATTTTTTAGGTACCTCCAGCTCCGAGCATTTTATAACAAATTTGCCCCATACCCCCCCCTGACGTCATTCGAAAAGCTCTGTCTGGCAGAGACCGACACAAAGGGACTCACATCACAATTGTACAAGGAAGTAGTTGATTCTGCGAGCTCTAGACAGCAGCCATCGTCATTTAGAACCCAATGGGAAAGAGACCTGGGAGAGACATTAGAAGACGACGAGTGGAACGCTATATATCTGGCCACGGCAAAAAGCTCCATATGTACCGCACTAAAGGAGAACGCATATAAGGTCCTAATGCGGTGGTACCTCACCCCAATTAAATTAGCCAAGTTCGTGCCTGGATCCTCCTCACTATGCCCCCGGCAGTGCGGAGGATCGGCCGATCTGTTACATATGCTGTGGTCTTGCCCGCGGATCTCCCCACTATGGGAAGAAATTAGACATTGGATAGAGGGTCTTCGACCTCACTATTCCCCCAGACCCATGGCTATTCCTCTTGAATAGACCACTAACGGGCCTGTCCAAAGCAAACAATAAACTAATAGCACATTTTGCAATAGCCACACGGAGCGAGATCGCAGCACTATGGAAACGCCCCAAAATTCCAAGTATCCCAAAGATTCAAAATCGATTGTGGTTTATCTGCCAGATGGAAAAGTTGACGAGTCTAGTTAACGACACTGGCACCAATTATCTCAAAGTATGGGCGCCTTGGCTGGCGCAGATGGATATCCGGGGTTGAGAGGAACACAATCTGGCTGTGATAGATGCAGGTGCGTTCTCCTTTAGGAGCGAAAACTCAGCTCACGACGACTATACAGACAAATAGACAGAACACCTACAGAGGTGTTAAACTGGAGAGGACGCAACCCACAAAGAACCTTACTAGGATCGGTGAAGAGACCAAGCACGAGTCGATGCTCCTCTTCCGGCCGCGCCACCCCTTACTCCCTTCCTACCCACCTCCTTATTTTTTAAATTTTTTTTTTTTTTCTTTATTGATTTTGTGTTTGTCAATTTGAATTAATCGTACTATGTGAATTATGTTATTATCTTTATTGCTAGTCCACCCAAAACAATCCGGTCGAGTAGGGCCCGAAAAACCGGGATATGTCTCACGAGCTGACATACGGTACTGTCTATAGCGGAGATTAACACTAAAAATGAATGTAATGTATACTGTATTCTGTATCACTTGTTTGGAAAAATGCAATAAAATCTAAGTTACAAAAAAAAAAGAAAAGTAGACATGTTTAGCTTGCGAGAGGGCAGAGTTGAAACAGGATAGCATAAATTTGTAGTGAAGGAAGTCTGCGAGAGTATGCGATTTCCTCCAGAGGCGTTCAGAGGAACGCAGCATGTGGGAATTTAGCCAGGGTCTAGGGTTAGAAGGGCGAGGGCGGCAGAGAGAAAGCGGGGCAAGAAGATCAAGAGAGGAGGACAAGGCAGAGTTGTAGTTCCTGACCAGGTTGTCAGGGTCTGTAGCAGAGCTGAGAGTGGAGCGTAACGTGGATTCAAAGTCAGGAAAGTGAATAGAGCGCAGGTTTCTGCAGAACCGGGGGTTAGATGGAGGTGGAGAAAGGGAGAAGCGAGATAGAATGAGATGAGGTGATGGTCAGAGAGAGGAAAAGAGGAAATGGAGAAATCGGAGAGACGTTTTTAGTGAAAACCAGGTCTAAGTAATGGCCATCCTTGTGGGTGCTGGCTGCAGACCACTGTTGAAGGCCAAAAGAAGAGGTTAGAGAGAGAAAGTGGGATGTCCAAGGGAGAGAGGGGCCATCAATATGACAATTGAAGTCCCCAAGGAGAAGAACGGGGGAGTCTGAGGAGAGAAAGAGAGCCAGGATTCAAAGTGAGAAAGGCAGAAGGGGGGTGAGAAGAGGTAGGTCGGCGATAAATGACCACCACATGGACAGGGAGAGAAGATCTGGACAGTGTGAGCCTCAAAGGAGGGAAAAGCAAGAGATGGAGGAATAGGAATGGTTCGGTAACGGCAGAAAGAGAGCCGGATTCCCACGCCTCCACCCCTGCCGTCAGGACACGGAGTGTGGGAGAAAGAAAGGCCACCATAGGAGAGCGCAGCTTCCAGAGCAGTGTCAGACTGAGTGAGCCAGGTCTCAGTTATAGCAAATAGGAGCAGAGTGAGAGAGAAAGAAGTCATGCACAGAGAGGCACTTGTGAGTAAGGGAGCGAGCATTCCAAAGGGCACAGGAGAAAGGGAGAGAGGAGGGAGGGTGGCAGGGGATGGGTGTGAGGTTGGAGGGGTTCACACCAGAAGGAGTAGAGGTTGTAATTGGCAGGCGAGGACGAGAGCATGTAGGAATAAGGCAGGGACCAGGATTGGGAGAGATATCCCCAGAAGCAAGGAGGAGAAGCATGGATAGAAAGAGGATGTGTGAGGATGATTTGTAGGGGTGTTTTTTAGTGCAGGGGATATAGCTGTGTGGTGTCAGAGGACGCAGGTAAGAAAGGAGTTCATGTGAACAGAGAAGTGGTAAAGGAAGGAGAGATGGAGATATATGAATGGAGTTAGAGACATACTGAGGCTGGTAAAAAGAAGTGCATAATTTGAGAAGAAGTGAACACACAGCAAATATAAATGGTAAAGGCAGCATCACAGCAGTAATGATGCAGTCTGGTATAGATGATATCCTCCTTTCCAGCGTAATTCAAATGCAGGAATCAGGGCCAGTTGGGGGTGTCCACTTCTTCTGAACTTCCTTTTAAACTTTTGTCTGCTTAATTAGCACATCTGAGGCACATTCAAACAGAAGGTTTTCTACACAGGGTGTTCCCTGTCTAGGTTTCAATGCTTAATTTAATTAAGGGTAGGATGAAACAGGATTCAAAGATAGTTTTTACCTAGCATTGTATCACTTGCATATATTATAATACACACAGCAAAGGCTTCAATGAGAGGATTTAGAGATGTTTTTTTTACCTAGCATTGTATCACTTGCATATACTGTACTATAATACACACACACAAGTATAATAAAGGTTAATACCTGGGGCTCGTCCTTACCTGGGGCTCATCTAACCATCAGACACGTTAGCTACCCTGTATTTAAAAGCCCGGTAGCCTATGCATCCTATGTAAAATATACTCTTTATTCAACTGCAAGTGTAGAAATGGTTTTTTTTTTCTTTACTTTATGCAACAGTTAAGCATATCCAAAGTCTGGGCATGTGGGGATGAGAAACCCTTTGTGCAGCCCACACGTTTGGGGAAAATGGCTGCTGCTGTGACTGGAGAAGCAGGTGAAGTGTAGAAAGAAAGGAGAGTGGCAATTGGCGGACATCTGACTGGGGGGGGGGCATCCACCATAAAAGTGGAACATTTTGTTACCTCCCCAGCCAGAGTGGTGCCAGCCAAGGGGGGAAATCATTCCAGCCAGCTGGGGGAAGCCATTGCTGAGTCCACACTGATAGGTGCTGCTCCCATTGACTCGTTTGTATTTCCCTCCACAGGCCCTTACATCTCTTAGCCCCACCTCATCTGATTGACCAATTACAGATGAACCCTCACCTACTGATTGGTCACCTGCAATTCTACCATGATTTCCTATGGAAGCAGGGAATCTATGAAAGGGGAACCCAATCAGCATTCCATAGTTCACTCTGATCTTGCCGTCAAAGTGAACTAAGCGGTGAGCTCCAAGACTGTGCTGGAGACACCCAGACATGAGCCTGGAAGTCTAACCCTGTGGGACATTCAAAAGAACTTTTGTACTATGAACTGTATCTTCACAGAGAAGAAGTGGAGAGCAGGACTATTAAGCATTACTTTTGAAAGGTCTCTGCTGCAAATTGTACCAGAGAAGTCTAGACGATATTTGCCTCAACAGAGAGTGGAAGCAAGTCCCGGGTAAGCCTTCAATGTGGTGCTCAGCACCTAGCCAGCTCAGATCCCTTCCGTATGCCCCTGTTTTAGTGAGAATAGCTCAATTATGTTTTATGTTTTGAGGTTGCTGGCTCTGGCTGGAATATAAACATTTATTGAACTGCTTTGTCCTGTCTGGTCACAGTGATAAGTTCTGGTCTCTTGTGACAGGCCATATGACACATTCTGGTGCCTGCCACGTTTGCTGGTACTTGAATGTCCTACACTTGGGGTCCAAACTAATGTAGATGAATCAGAGCATTACAGATTTTCATCAAGTAACATTTATTGTGCCATAAGGAAACACAATGTTTCGGCCTCGAACTGGCTTTTATCAAGTGAAAGGCCAGTTAGAGGCAGAAACAATGTGTTTCGTTTTGGCACAATACATTTAGCTTGATGAAAATCCATAGTGCTATGTTTCAGCTGCATTAGTTTTGATTCATTCTGGATTATTGGCAGGCAGTCCGTGGAACCAGGACCACAGATATTAGTATCAGATTTTCCCCCCCTCATTTTATGGTGTGCAGCATTTACCCTATTTTTTTACTCACTACACATGTGGTCCCAACCTTTTTGTGTCCAAGGCGCACACTTGAGAGTCCAGGAGAGTAGCAGGCAGCAACCAATTAACATACAAACACACAATTACCTTGGGGGTGGCCTCCAGTGTCACAGATGCGGAAGTTGTGCCCGACGTCCGGAGCAGAAGGAAACTGCGGCACAGCGGCAAGCTACTCACTGGAAGCCGGCAAGCTACTCGTAGCTCACGATCAACATGTTTGCGACCCCTGATCTATGAAATGGCTAGTCACGGCCACCCACAAATGCTTGACAGGCATCTTGGTGCGCGTTTGGGACCCCTGGCATATAGACAGGCAGCCTTACATCTATAGACTCAAACAAAAATGCAAACTCGTTCAGCAATGCACTGAACTTATCAAAGTTTAGTGAATAGGCCCCAAAGTGTCTAATAACCACACAAAGGATACCATAAATATTCACACCACTGTTGGTTGGGTAAAATGGAAGTCTTCTTGCCTCAGACTTTTATTCAATGTTTAGAGAGTTGCGTTTCTCCTATAGAAGGTCCAATGTGACAAAGCTTTTTATGGACATTGTGTTTGACTTTGAGAAGGGCCTTTATGCTTGTAAATCCTGGCTCTAAGGCCCGGATGTTTAGATCACTTGTTTGTGGCTCTAGCCAGTAGCACAATCTTAGCTAGTAGCACAATCTGGAGGCTGACAAAATTCAGGGCCTCAGATACACAACTCTAAACTTAGTGGTCACATTTCGTCTCTCACAAGTCTGCTTCCACGTTTACTTCTTCAGAGCTTCCTCTTTTTTTTCAGCCTCCAGATATTATTTCATTTAAACAAGGATTCTGGTATTCAGACCCACATACCTCTCTCTGAAAGTGCACGCTCACCCTGCCACAATTCTTGCAAAGGACACCAGAAAAAATAGCATTGAAATTATAAGGTAGAGTGACCATGTAAGTCTGCCAGGATCTTCAGGGAAACATACAAGTGTATTATGAAAAGTAGTAGACTGTCAGGTTTGTGCTCGCCACAAACCAGGACTGGACTGCAGGGCTGAGGTGGGGATGGTTATACACCAACCTTAGACCATAAAGACGGGTCCGGAGTGCGAATTCCGTGGTCAAACGTAGCCGGGTCAGGATTGGAGAAGTCAGGGTTAACAATATATATCCAGGCCGGGGTTAGGGCAGGCGGCATAGGTGTAAGGAATCCGTTCCTGGGTTTGGTGGAAACCCTTTCCTTACAGAACTGTGCTGTTTCCAGACAACCTCCCCTCACATCCACCTGTGCTGGCAATTGGTGTCGCCCTGCCTTGGTGCTCTCTCATTGGAGGAATGCCCTCACACCTCTCTCACTGGCCTTCTTATACTCGGCTCTCACACGTCCTCAGTGCCGAGCATAGTTCTTTCTCTTAGAATGTAATTGAAGTGTTCGGTCCGGTTTCTGCTATTTCCCAACCACCCATTTCAGAGACAAGCACAATGTCCTTGGACCCCATGGAAACACCCAGTCTGACTCCTCAAGTACTCTCGGCAGTGTCCAGTATACCTTCCTCGGACTCCGGTGCTGTACTTAGTATAACCACTGTTGCTGTTCAATCCTTTGGTTCAGGAACAAACTGTTTCTCCACTGATTTTCCCACAGCTTAAGTGATAACCAAGAATGACTTTAAGCTCCTCACTGCTGAGAACACTTTTTTCTTCCTAACTTCCCTATTACTCCACGCTTAGCCTTAGAGTCTGGCATTCCGACTCCTCAGATAATACTCTCTCGCTGTTTTTCCCACAGTATTCGAGGTATCCGCTACAGACTACATGGCTGCTACAAACAACTAAGGGTTATCTCTCTTGGAATCTTCTGTAGTGACTGTTTATCCTACAGATTCAAAGGACCCAGGGTTCAAAACCGAGTTACACTTCTCTGATTTTTCCACAATATTTGGGGTACCTACTACAGATCACTCTACTTCAGCTGCAAACTCAGGCTTACCTTCCAGTGAGGTTTCGCTAGTACCTAATGTATCTACTGCTTTCAAGGACCCTGTGTTCGAAATAGTGATATCTGATACTGTCTCCCCAACAGTATCGCGTGAAGCCTCTGACTCTGGGACTTCCACTCCTCAGTCAAGTTCATGTTCTCCCGATCCTTCCTCTGTGCTTGAAATACCCAGTTCTAAATACAAGACTTCTGTTTCTAAATCAGGTTTACTGCTCACCTTGCTTCCTGCTGTACCGGATAAAGTCTGTATGGATCCAAGCTTTCTCACTTTGCTAGCAGATCCTATGCCCGCAGGGCCCCGTGTGGTGGCTGAGGTGTTTCCTCTGGATTTCATGTTGCCCTCGCCAAAGATTGAAACACCCCTATTGGACTGTTTCACCCCTGTGGTGTCCGTTCCTGTTTCTTGTCCTCCCATGGTGAATACGGGCATGCTTTTCTCTGCTTGTTCTTTGGTGCCTACTGCTCCCTTTCCGGATGTCCAGACTTCGGACCGGATGCTTCGTAGACTTCAGATGCCCAGGAATGCTGACCTATCGTTTGCCAGTGCCACGGCAGGAAACTACTTAAAATACTATAACCTCCACTTTTGACTTCTTTGGGGAACAGGCCTGGACTGTACCAAAGGGGTTGCGTCAATATCTTGCAGTGAACCCTCCAGCCCTATACCCTTACTAACAACGGTCCGGAATTCCTGGGGAGCAAAAGATTCTCTCAAGCTTCTACGTACCGATTCCAGCAAAAACATTGCCTGTCCAGAAGGCCTCTCTGCTATATCCGACCAACAATCAGTGTTTTTGTCCTATACACTCGGACTATTACTAGGGACCGGGCACCTGGCTGGTGTACTTTGGACTTCCCTGTTCGGGAATCACCTGCTTTTCCACAGCTCTGGATTTCCAAGACATTTTGTGTTGCTTTCCATATACCAAGAATTGCAGTGCTACTGCTCTCTGATCTAAAGATGGCGCTTGCCAATGATTTGTGGGATTATGAATCTACACCTCGCCAAGACAGTTCAGGGACAATGATATGTCTCCCAGATCTATGAGTGGTCCTGTTCGCCCAGAGTTCTCACCTGAAAGGGGAGGGGGGGGGGGGTTTACTGTAAGGAATTTGTTTCTGGGTTTGGTGGAAACCCTTTCTTTACAGAACTGTGCTGTTTCCAGATAACCTCCCCTCACAATTACTGTCGCCCTGCCTCGGTGCTCTCAATGGAGGAATGCCCTCACACCTCTCTCCTGGGATTAGCCCGCTGGCCTTCTTATACTGTGCTCTCACACTGCCTCAGTGCCGAGCATAGTCCTTTCACTTAGGATGTTACTGTGTTTGCCACAAGCTACCTGTTTGGCCGCCCTGTTCCTGTATTCTTGTTCCTGATCCCTGTTCCTGTGACCTGCTGCCTTTTCCCATAGCAGAGGTCTGCTTACTGAGTCCAAGGTCTGCTGCTCTCGCCTCGCAGAGGCCTGTTTTGGACTTCCGTGCTGAAGCGTTGGTTCGCCAACGCTGCCCGGAGGTGTGCCTGTTCCGGCCTCCTTCTCCCTTTGCTGCGACCGGTACCATGGGCCATTCCCACTTCTCGCACAGAGGCCACTCCCGCACTGCTGCTGCTCCTACGCTGAAGTGGAGCGCACCTGATTTCCTGTTGCCGAACCCCTGCTTGGATAACATTTTTTCTACTGTCTCCAACCAAGACCCATGCGTGTCAAAGGATTACCCTGGCCTCTCCAGCCCTGAACCTGCTATGAACGACTACGAACTGCGCAATCCAGAACAGGCTTTTTGGCCTAAGGTCTGTGTATTCACAGCCCCACCTCAGCACCACGGTCCGGTCTTGGTTTGTGGCGAGCACAAGCGTGACAAAAGGAGCATAGGTTGAGGTCACAGACCGGGGTCAGCATCAGGGAGAGCGTCAGTGTAGGGTTTCAGCATAGGCACTGCAGTGCAAGGGGAGGTCTCCGGGACAGGAATCCTGCAGTGCAGGGGGTCCAGCACAGGAGGTCCTCAGAAACAGGAAGAGCTTTGGCAAGGGTGCTTCAGCATAGATGCTGCAGCGTAAACAAGGCAAACACGTAAGAGAACAAGGAAGCTTCAGCACAGGGGCTTCGGCACAGGGATGGACTCTGGACAAAGGAGGCTCCAGGATACAGGAAGCTTAAGCACAGGAAGGCAAAGAAGAGACAAGCAAAGGAGCTTGTGGTCAGCACAGTAACACCAAGAAAGGATTATGCTCAGCCACTTCCTGGGGGAAGGGCTGACCCTAAATAGCATAGGCAGCCAATAGGGACAGAGCTGCATAGCAGGCAGCAAGAAGCAGACTGCAGTGTGAGTCCAGACCCAGGTGATTCCAATTGCCAAGTATAGGGAGGCCTTTGTCTGGAAGCTCTGAATGCTTGTAAGGGTGAATTGCAGCCAAAGCCAGGACCAGAACCCTAACATAGACATTCACTTTAATTTAAGATGTTACAGAGACAGAAGAACAGCACATTGAGAACATGAAGACATAATGCCATTTGAACTGCAACACCACATATGTGGATTATACTATCAAATGCTCTTGTAATAAGAAATATGTTAGCCTGACAAAGAGACTAGGACAGTAGGGGTAAATGTGGCTGCTCTTTAATAAAGGTCAAACACACCATTATCCCTACCTGTCAATAATATGCTATATTTATTCATGTATAAATACAGTAGGGCCCCACTTTCCAGTGTTCCGCTGATACTGTGGTACAGAGAAGGGGGCCGCCATGTCTGCGCATGAGGTCGCGCATGCACAGAAGGTGGATGCGCAGGTCTGCAGATGCGCAGAAAATATCCGGTTAGGGTACCGTAGAGAAGAACTTGCCGTATTAGCGGGGCCCGCCTGTAGTCACATATCTGTATACTGTGACTACATTGGTCTGATGTTATATGTTGTAGCCTGGATTCAGCACTTTTGGAACCAGGAGTTAACCAATGTTAAATATGTTAAATGTGCGGATAATTGGTATATCAGTATCCAATCTAAACACAAGAGATCTTGGGCAAGATAAGGCGAGTGGCCTGAAATATTATCGAGCGTGGCAGGGCTCTGGACTCAGGTGTGGGAAAAGTGGCTCCCCGCAGGGGTACCAGTGTTTGGTCCAGACACTGAGTCGCCTAAACCTTCAGGGGCTTTTGAACGGACATAGGGAACCATTGCCGGGAATGTGCCCTGTTGTTGTGATTCCCATTGGTCCATTCAAATGCCCCGCTAAACTTAAGCATGCCCCTGTGGGCTGTACTGGAAGTCTTGTAACCCGCCGTCACTAAGGATTGGTCCGATGCAGGCGAGCCTTCACTCACTGATTGGACCCAGAAGACTATCCGCCCTGGGATTAGCCAGCCCTCTTCTTCCTCCATGGTGGTGAATGGTGACTGAGGGATATACAAGTGGGAACCCGGCTTTGGCTCCAGAGTTATCAGAAAGCCAAAGTGGACACATTACATATTCAAAGTCATTAATGGGTGATCCGGAAGGAAGCAATGGAAGAAACTTTGAAAATGCTGTCTCATGGAGAGCAAACCAGTGCTGCCCATACTACCAAGGACAGTGGCACAAATTTGGGAATGTGGATGAGGGTAAATATTCAAGACAGATGTCCCCACACGTAGGACTTTAGGTTGTTTGTTGTTCCCCGCGTTGGGTGAGTTTGTGTATATGTTTTATGTACTAGAGCAGGCCTGCACAACTCCAGTCCTCGAGGGCCACAAACAGGCCAGATATTCAGGATATCCCTACTTCAGCACAACTGGCTCAATTAGTGTCTCAGTCATACTGAGCCACTAATTGAGCCAGCTGTGCTGAAGTAGTGATATCCTGAAACCCTGGCCTGTTTGCGGCCCTCGAGGACTGGAGTTGTGCAGGCCTGTACTAGAGGTTTGTGAAATGTTCTAATGCATTCCCTTTTGTTCAACTCTGCAGTTCTGTCTAGTGTACGGATCCCCCGGTGTAATTGTCATGGTCTCCCGTGACAAAGTGTTTCAAGCACAGCCCAAAGGTGCAGGCTTAAGCACAATGGGAAATTCAAAATGACCACCAGGAATCATGCCGACAGGGCCAATACCCAGCAACGGCTCCCAGGGCCGGCCTGATACCTACCACAGAGAAAGACTACTAAGAGTCTGGGATGAACAAAGGCTCCGCTCCTCGAGCCATCGTTCCCTAAACCAGAGTACACACCCCTCCTGACTAACAATGTCTTAAGCACTTCACCCACACCCATTTGGATAACAAACCCAGATTTCTGTGTGTGCATGCTGGCTAAGGTCACGTCCATAGAGGAGTTACTAGCCCTGCACACAACTCGGGGGGGGGGGGGGGGGCTGAGGGGGGGAGGCATCTGCCTGAAAATCGGAGTATTTGAATGTTCCTCCAGATATAACGGCACCAAGCCCAGCGGGGGATATTCTGCTATCCGGGGAATCCATTGCCGAGCTCCCGCCTGTAGCCGCTGCTACCATTGACCAGTTTGTTGATTGGTTCCAGTGCAGCACCCCTCACATAATAAAGGTGAAGCCCGCCTGGCTGCCACAAAGCCGTGTGTAATGGTCACCTCTGTAAGGCTCATTTTGCCTGGAATGTAAAGTATTGTGTGTAACCTATTCCAGATGAGAGCTATATCACTGTGTGATATTTGGAAGGGGGGAAACTGTGTCTTGGGGAACAGGGATTGTTCCCATACAGTTAGTAAGGCAACCAGCACTGTCATTTTGTGTTAGCATTTCTCTGCATGCAGACACAGTAATTCACTTAGCTAAGATGCATGCAGAGAAATGCCGGTTTGTGTCAGAGATCGGGAGCGGCTTAGTACCTTGACTATGGTGAGTGGGGAAGGGTTGTGATTCAGGTACGGAGAACTGGTTCTCGGCAGTGCAGACCCTTTGTTTACCCGAGAAGCTAAGGTACATACCCAGCGGGATGTATGGGGCTGGCCAGGGAGCCATTGCCGGGTCTGAGCCCCATAGCACGATTTCCAATGGTCAGTTTGAATTTCTCGCTCGCCAGACGCTCACTCCACGATGGGCGCCCTAAAGTCCTTAAGCCGGCCCCTTATATGATTGGTGCAGCCTGGCGAGCTCTTGTTCTCTGATTGGCTGCACCGTCACAATATGCCCTTTGATTGGCCGGTGGCCCCTGCTCCATGGAAACAATAGGCAACCGAGGGCTATGTAAGGGGAGCAGCCAATCAGAGTACCAGACAAGTTTTGGAGTTGATCTGAGACGCGACTGGCTGGTTTTTCGAAAGTGCTATTGGACAAATAGCACAGAGAAGCAGGAGGAGGAGCTAAAGCAGGCCCCTGCACATAGTTCAGTCTATATTCTCCTCCAGGCCCAGTTGGTGAGTGTACATTGTGTGTTTTATATGTTTGCAAGATATACATTGTTTATTCAACTATTGTGTCCTGC